>NC_136969.1:32274148-32286648 GCF_032717465.1 Coenobita brevimanus
CTCCTCAGTCTCGTCTCTTCCCCACCTTCTCTCCTCCCTATGGCTTTTCCTTGCAGTCCTCACAACCCCCTCCTCCCCACCATCTCTTCACCATATACCCCTCTCCCTCACCCTCTCTCGACTCCCCCTCTACACCATACCACTCCTTCCCCTATACCCCCTTTTAGTTCTCACTCCTTTCATCCCTCCCTGAACCCCTTCACTCCGATGACGTATTATCAGTATTAGTCTTCCTTCAGAGAGTATTATTTAGCTTAGGAAAAGATGTTAGTTTTTTTTTTTAAGTTAATGATGACCAATTCTAACCCCATTACTACACATAGCTTTTCTGGAGTTAACAAAATCGTCTGGAGGTAACAAGAAGAATGCAACAGATTACGTCACCGAATTCAAGAGGTTAGCCATATCTCCGCCCCTCGCAACTCCTTCCCTCTCGCTCTCACCTCCCTCTCCTTCCCTCCCCCTCTCACCTCCTTCTCCCTCCCTCCCCCTCTCACCTCCCTGTCTGTCACTTTCCACCACCTTACCTTTCTTCGTCCCTCCCCCTCTCACCTCTCTCTTTATCCCTCTCACCCTCTTCCCTCCTTTTCCCCTCTCCCTCCTCCCAGTTTCCTCTTACCTCCCTCCCTCCCTCGTGTCCCTCTCCGTCCCTCCCGTCTCTCACCTCCCCCTCCTCCTCTTTCAGCCTCACAACTGCATCATCCTATTCCGTTCCCCACCTTCCTCCACCTCTCTCTCTCCTTCGTCTCCCCCTTCTCCCGGTGAGCGATATTTCCCTCTCCCCATGGGCCCCTATCCCCCTTTCTCCCCTTCCCTCTTCCCCTCTTTTCCACCATATTCCCCTCTCCCATAGGTTCTTCCCCCTCCCCCTTCACCCTCCCTCTCCCTCCCCCCTCACCCTCCCTCTCCCTCCCCCCTCGTTCTTCATATTTCCCATTCCTTCCAGGGCCCTCACGCTCTCTCCCTTTCCCCTCCCTGTCTCCCTCTTCTCTTCTCTCTCACCCTCTATTTCTCTTCACCATATTCTCCCCTTCCCACAGGCTCTCTCTCTCTCTCTCTCTCTCTCTCTCTCTCTCTCTCTCTCTCTCTCTCTCTCTCTCTCTCTCTCTCATCGCCCTTGCAACTGCACCTCTCCCCTTTTAAGTGGAGCCGGAGTGCCTTTGCAATCACTGCGACAAATGACCGCCTGGTGAGATTGCAGAGTTGAACGCCTGCTGGGAATTTGTTGGCGGTGGGGGTGGGGGGAGGGGAAGGGGGAAGGGGGAAGGGGTGGGGGGAGAGGGAAGGGGTGAGGGGAGAGGGAAGGGGTGTGGGAAGGGGAGAGAGGGAGGGGAAAGGGAGAGTGAAGGTGGGGAAGAGGACAGGAGGATATGTGTGTGTACTTTCCACTTGGTCACATTCCTGTTCGTGTTTTAGATGTCGTATTTTCTTGCGGTTTAGGACACTTTCCAGCTCGTCATTCTTGCTATATTCTTTTTACATTACCTTGGCCCAGAACTGCCACCTCCCCATCGTGAGTTCGGAGTTGGAACGATGAATTAGCTCTAGAAGATGCTAGTCACGAAAAAGTGCTGTGGAAAAGTTGTATAGCCTTACCATTGTCTGATTCTGCCACTGAGCTCTGTGAAATAAGCTGGAAAAGGATATAAATAAGAGTATAGTTGATGTCAGCATTTGGTGTGTGTATTATTTTCTTAAAGGGGGAGCGCGGTAGCTCGGTGGCAGGGTGTCGGGCTCGTAATCGTGATGTTGCGAGTTCGCGCCCCGCCCGGTGGCTGCTGTGCTGGGAGGGGTAGCGCTCTCCTGTAACCCTAGCAGGGCTATATGATCTGATGAGGTCTAGCTCGGGGATTAATCCCCTTATTTTCTTGAATGCCATTTATGCAGTCTGTGTCGAAGCTAATAGGATTTAAATAAGATACAAAAGACCATTCAGTTTTAGTGTGAATTTAAATTGATAAGGAAAACGTGAAAAAAAATAAAAACACTTTGGATGAAAATACGAGTCTTGGTTTATTCTGGCTTCGTTCTCTTGTTCTTGTTAGAGGTGGTGGTCAGGTGGTTAGAGAAGTCATCTGCTGTTCAAAAGGAGGCGAGTCCGAGCCTAGCCTGGCGCAGGGGACAGTTTGATGATTTAAAATGCGTAATAGCAGATATTACTACTCTTCCACAAGACCAGCTGGTATGTTATAAAACCACCCCAACTAATCCTGTCAGAAACTAGTCGCGAAGGAGACAGCCCTAGCATGTATTCAGTATGGACTGTGGTTATTAGCGCCGGGGTGGTGACATGAGCTATATGACACGCCGAGTATGTGACACATAAAACTTTCGGGGCGCAGACAGCAGACTGTTACGTCTTTGTCCCGAGTCGGACTCGTAAAAAGCTAAAACAGCTGATATTGTGCTTGAAATGGAGAGAAGGAAAAGGAGGCATTATCCCTAAAGTGCTGTGTACCTGATCGTGGTTTTCCGAGCTTGGTACATGACGTCCTGTGTACCGCGATCGTAGAAAGGATGCAAAAGACTGGAGAGCTGTAACCCCGCCTCTTTTATGACGTAAATGCAACCTAGCCAATGGAAACTAAGATACCAAGTTGTGGGGGGCATGGTCCGGTCCCCTCCCCTGGTATTAGGAGAGGCCCCCTTCCCCCAACGCCATCGCTCCACCTCCCTCTCCATGGATCCTGCCCTCAGTGTCCCTTCCCACCCAAAGTACCCCCCATACCACCTCTCATTCCTTCAGCTTGTTTCATGCCTAGGCACATAATGCATATTGATTTTAGTGGTTATTTGGCGAAAATAATGTATTTTCCAAAATTTTCCTATTATGTTCGTACCGCGAGGGGTGACTTTATCTTTGGCGGTCAACAGTGCGGTATCCATTAGACATATCAGAGTGAAATATACATTTTTCAGGTGTGTAAATTCAAGCTCTTGACATCGATAGGACCAAAATTTACCTTGGTGAAAGTTGAAACATCGGACCCTTTTCGCGGTCCTGGGGTAGGCTGGGTCGACGATTTGAGGTTTTTAGGGTGAGGGGGGATGCGTGTATGTGAGTGCTTTTGTGTGTGTGTGTGTGTGTGTGTGTGTGTGTGTGTGTGTGTGTGTGTGTGTGTGTGTGTGTGTGTGTGTATCGATATGAATCCACATGTCGGTGTATGCATATGTTGATATGCATCTATGTGTGTGTGTGTGTGTGTGTGTGTGTGTGTGTGTGTGTATGTTAATATGTATTTGTTTATCTATAAGGGAGGTTTTTCTATACAAAATATCTGAAGGCCTAATAATAGTTGTAATTTTCAGGGATAATGATACAGAGACCCAAGTTCAGGAGTCGTTCTTTTCGAGATGCTTGGATATTTCCATTTAAAACACTGGAGATATTAAGCAGAGGGAAAGACTAAATGAGAAATCCAGAGTTAACCTGTTGCATACATGGAGGAATGAGAAAGTGCTACTAGGCAGGTGCTGCGTGCCCTCTGTACTGGGGAAGGAAGGAAGGAATTTAGTTCGAGCTGTGACCATTAAAATAGTGACAGTAGAGAGAGAGAGAGAAAAATACATCACCGTTCCGGAGAGAGAAAGAGAGAGAGATGCCTAGCCCCTTCAGTGGAATGACTTATTTTCCTACTGCCATCACTGAACGAGTTTCCTCATCTTAAGACACACCTCGGAAGATGAAGAGGTTAATAAAGCGCACATTAAACACCACCAGTTCCAAAAATCCCTCCGAAATTAATTAAGGTCGTTTGGTGCTGTAAATAATAGAATTATCGAATATATCATGGGTCTGAAGTGCTTAACATTTTCAATAAGATGACATTTATTTTTATTATATTCGTTCTATTTATAGTCGGCTTTATTTGGCTTAGGAGACTATTTATTTTATTTATGTACGTAATTTATTGCCCTGAATGATATATTGTGCATTTACACCTTTTGCTATTTTGTATCTGTCCTGTTGGTGGAGGAAATTGACAGAATGGGAAGTATGTTGTAGGAGTGAATGGGTGCTTTGTGTGTGTGTGTGTGTGTGTGTGTGTGTGTGTGTGTGTGGGAGGGTGGGTGCGTGGGTACGTTTTTGTGCTTTGTAAAGGTTGTACTTCTTTGTAATTTGTTTCATTCTTGCCTTCATTCTTTTGTTGGTTCCTTCACACACTCACGCATTACTCTGTGTGTGTGTGTGTGTGTGTGTGTGAAGGAACCAGCAAAAGAATGAAGGTAAGAATGAAACAAATTACAAAGGAATGTAACCATACCAAGCAAGAAAAAGAATGTACACACACACACACACACACACACACACACACACACACACACACACACACACACACACACACACACACACACACACACACACACACACACACACACACACACACACTTTGCCAGGCACGTTCCAAGGTGTACTTAACTTGTACTAAAATTACATAAAGTCACGTAAGTACTGAATACCACCTCAAAGACTGAAGAATTTTTTTTTTTTTTTTTTTTTTTACATCATTCACAACGAGACGTCTTTTGCCACGGTAAATAAAATCCCCTGATTATACTGTAGGGAGAAAGAAACTAAATAAAGACATTGTCGCATTTAAAGTGTGGAGTGTTGTAGTTGTGTGGTGTGGTAGTGTGAGGTGTGGTGTAGTTGTGTGGAGTGGTTGTTGTGTGGTGTGGTAACGTGCTCCCTTCCATTCTTTACCTAATCCTTTCCCCTCTTCCCCTACTCCTTGCATCCTCTACTCGTCCCTACATTTCTGACATCGCTGAAGGTTTCTTCTCTCCTTAGACCTCTCATTCCTCAATGTCTCCTCCCTTCCATTGAGCCCCTCCCCTCCCTTTCTATCCCTCCCTTCTGCTTCACTTAGCTCCCCTGCGCCCTTTTCCCTTCCCTTCCCTACCCTTCCATTCCCTTTCACTTCCCTACGTCCCTTCCTTAGGCATTCCCATTTCTCCCATCCCCCACCCCCTCATCTCAACACTACCGCTCCCCTCTACGCCATATTCTCTTCGTTATTCCCATTACACCCATCCTTTCAAAAACCCCCTCTCAATCTCTTTACCTCCCATACGCCACCTTCCCTACCTTACACACACCTCCCCTCCCCTCCCCATCCAGCCTTTCCAACTCCTTTTGTGTTTTGTATGCATAGTATTGCCAAATCTAACCTCATTTAATCCCTTTGAATCCTATGACATACATATTAGTTTAGTTTCCCAACCTCCGACAATATTGTTAACTTAGGGGTAACCATTTGTTGTGACGTTTAAATACAATCTCCATCAATCCTTTCAGATATAAGTGTGTGTGTATGTGTGTGTGTGTGTGTGTGTGTGTGTGTGTGTGTGTGTGTGTGTATATCTATATCTATATATCTATATCTATATCTATCTATCTATCTATCTATATATATATATATATCTATATCTATATCTATATCTATCTATCTATCTATCTATATATATATATATATATATAAAATACTCAGACGAAGTTGCATCCATTGTGCCACCTCTCGACGCCTTCCTGGCGTTACATGGACATCTGGTAGCGCTCATGACTGGAATGTCACACTGCCATATTGCAGAACTTCTATCAGAAATCTTTTGTTCCCCGAATTGCATCTCTTTGGAACTCGTTTCCCCAGAGTGGTTCCCCCATACTTCAGCCTACAGCTGTTCAAATCCAAGTGTTTCAAATTTTTTATGAATGGAGGACACCCTATCTCAGGTGTATATTATTTTTCCTTTTGTTTTTCCTTCCTCTTGTTATTGTTTAAAAAATTCTCTCTCTCTCTCTCTCTCTCTCTCTCTCTCTCTCTCTCTCTCTCTCTCTCTCTCTCTCTTTCAAAACCCTTGCCTTCCTCTCTCCGTTTATCTTTGTCACAGTTTTTCCCTCTCGCTTCAGTGTCCCACCTGTGTCTGGATGGTCTTTTTATTCACTCTCTCACTCTCTCACTTTCTCTTTACGCCCCTCTCCATTCCTTCACGTCTCTGTTCCTCTCTGCCTTTGATTTCCTTCCCTTTCTCCCTTTGGTGTATTCACTATCTCTCTTCTCTCTTTGGAGGGAGAGGGAGAGTGGGGGGAGAGAAGTGAGAGGGAGGGAGAGGGAGAGTGTGGAGGAGAGAAGTGAGAGGGAAGGAGAGGGAGAGTGGAGGGGAGAGAAGTGAGAGGGAGGGAGAGGGGAGGTGTGATAACGGGAAGAAGTGAGGGTGAAAGAAGTAGAGGGCAGGGGAGAGAGAGAGCGAGAGAGAGTGGGAAAAGAGAGGTGAGAGGGAGAGAGAGGGGTGGTGAGAGAGAAGGAGAGTCGGAGCTGAGAGAGGCAGAGGGCTGGGGAGAGAGAGAGAGAGAGAGGTGAGAGGGATGGAGAGGGAGAGGGGAGGTGTGAAAGAGGGAGAGGTGGAAGTGAGAAAGGTAGAGGGCAGGGGAGAGAAAGAGAGAGAGAGAGAGAGGTGATTGAAATGGCTATGTTTATAATTTATGCTGAGTGGAGTGAGCGTGGGAGGTGGCGTGGGAGATGACAGGAAGGGAGTGTATGTATGTGTATGTATGTATGTACTGTGTGTGTTTATATGTATGTGAGGTTGGATTGTAGCGACTCTCTCGCACACGCCAAACTAATACGAGCAGTTATATTAAATCACTTTTTTCTAGCCTGACGAAGACCCCTGTCCCCTTTCAGTCATGTGATGGCCAAATGTTGTCAGATTGTAGAGCCGATTTGACTATAGTTCCTTCACTCAAACCTGACCCAGATTTTTGTCCATTTGCGGCTCATATCCCGTAAACCGGTGGCTGAATAAGGCAAAAACTACGGTTCTACATCCCTTCTACAGCACTTCTTGGTGATTTTAAAAATGCTTCTCTGTTAATTTCTTGTTAGAGCTCAGCATTCAAGATGGGGAGACGTCAATTTTGGGCCAAGTTCAAGTGAAAAGAGTATAGTAAGCAAGGAGATTATTTTATATGTCATACTGAAAGCTTACAGAATTTCATAAACCACGACTTAGTAACCAAGTGAGTGATCCTGTTCCGTGAGGTGAAAACAAATCCACGTGACACACAGAATCCTTGTTTTACGGGTCCTGAAGGGAAACTGATCAATAGGAGCGAGGAATACCACTTTTGTCAGTAGAGAAGTGACCCTCCCCCCCATGAATGTACGTACGCGTATAACTGTAGGGAAAAGTGAAAAATGCATGTTAATTTATGCCTTGCATTGGCTGTGTGTGTGTGTGTGTGTGTGTGTGTGTGTGTGTGTGTGTGTGTGTGTGTGAGAGAGAGAGAGAGAGAGAGAGAGAAAGAGGTTGCACAAGAGGGTCCGAATATTGCGCCCTCTTCTTTTGTGTTAGGGTATGGCGCAGACTGCCGGTGTAAGAAGCTATAACATATTTGACCAATTAGTGGTGTTCCTAACCAATCGTGCAGCCACTAGATGTAAAATTTCTTACTACAAAAAATAAAATTGATATTATATGGGAAGCAGAAAATAACGTAGCCGTAGGTGACACTGAGCCGTTCCCACAAAACACGAAGATTTTGAAGCCTGAGTCAAGAGAGGTGCAATATGTGGACCATCCTATTTGTCATTGTAGGAGCCCCACACACACACACACACACACACACACACACACACACACACACACACACACACACACACACACTTGACAGGACATACTAGCATAACCTCTTAAATGTCCACCCTTGGTGAGTTCGAACCCGGGTCAAGAGTGTGAGGGGGAGGGTGACACGTAAAATGTTGACGTATCACACACACACACACACACACACACACACACACACACACACACACACACACACACACACACACACACACACACACACACACACACACACACACACACACACACACACACACACACACGTATTGCTCTTTTATTCATCTCATTGTTTACCTTCCTAGAAATTAAATAGACTCTCTCTCTCTCTCTCTCTCTCTCTCTCTCTCTCTCTCTCTCTCTCTCTCTCTCTCTCTCTCTCTCTCTTTCTCTCACACACACACACACACACACACACACACACACACACCTTTAATTAATCCCAGCCTCATTATCTGCATTCCTGGAAATAAGAAAGACGAAAACCAAAAAGATCATCCCTTTCGCTTAACCCTTTTATTTCTAGGGACGAACTTTTTATTCATTTATTTATTTTATTTATTATCACTTACGCCAAGGAGGTTATATTTTTGCAGGCGTTGGTTTGTTTGTTTGTTTGTTAGCAGGATTACGCAAAAAGTTATGAACGGATTTTCCTGAAATTCTTTGGAGGGGTAGGGTATGGCCCAAGGAACAGCCCATTAGATTTTGGTGGTAATCTGCATTAATTGGATCCAGGAATTTTTTTTTTTAAGGATTCTCTACCATTGCGGGATAGTGGCAGTGTCAACATTTTGGCACGGAACTCGATAAAGAAGGCCAACAGTGCTTGCACGTGTGTTTTATATGGTTCCTGCTGCATAAAGAGAAACAAAACATGAGGGGAATCTTTTGCAGGGGTGTTGACAAATGAGGGATTATTCAGCCTTGACGGAGGTTTGCAGTCCCGCATTAGTTTTTTTTTTTTCCTTTCTTTTTTTTGGCTGTAAGCAAACGATTTTGTTCGAAAATGGAAGTTATAGTAACTGCCAGTTTTTCCCCTTCGGAGCGTAGGGTCCCGGGGCTAGGCTACGTTCATCCAGAAAATTTTAAGGGTTGCAGAGGACCCCTGGTATCCTCTACATGTAAAGAAATTATTAAAAAAAAAAAAGAAAAAAAAAAAGGGCCATTTCAGGTGCTCGAACTGCAGCGCTATGATCCCGAAAAAGTACCATCATATCAGTGGAATAAAAAGGCTTATGGATAGTATATTGTTAACCGCTGGGTTCTGGAATATCTTTTTATTATTATTATTATTATTATTATTATTATTATTATTTATTATTATTTTAACCATCTGAAGTTTTTATTCAGTTTAGGGGAGACATTTCAAACCATCCTTTTAAATTTTCATTCTTGCCATCTCCTGACAATTTTCCTCAGTTAAGGATTTTTTTCGAACCAGAGAGATTAGTTAGATTCAGTCACCTCCATCCATACGAGAGGCGTTTCCAGAGTTTAATAAAATCCTCAGGTAGCAATGAGAATAAACTTAAGAAAGGAGGTTATTCTCTTAAATTCGCGTGATTTCCTATTTACTTGAATCCGCCTACTGTCAGAGGGTTTGGGGTTGCGAATAAGAGTGGCCAGTGGGAGGCGTGAGAGAGAGGCTTGGAGGCACTTTTTGTCGTGTGTGTGTGTGTGTGTGTGTGTGTGTGTGTGTGTGTGTGTGTGAGAGAGAGAGAGAGAGAGAGAGAGAGAGTACTGCTTCGAAGGCGAGAATACTTGATGAGAAAGTAAGACAAGGCAAAACTGGGGCGACAATAGAGCACAAACGTTACACACCCCACCAAGCTCTCGCTCTCTCTCTCTCTCTCTCTCTCTCTCTCTCTCTCTCTCTCTCTCTCTCTCTCTCTCTCTCACCGCCTCACCTCATGCATGTTGTATACCTTCATTCCTTTTTTATCCCCTCGTCTCAACCCTCCCCTTGATTCCTCTCATCTTTCTCTGTTTTTTCTGTCCCTCTTTTCTCCTCCTACTGTCTTCCACCCTTTCCTCCATTCCTCCTTCCATTCCTCCTCCCATTCCTTCCTCCATTCCTCCTATCATCTTCAACTAATTCCTTCATTCCTTCACCTCTGAATCTTTTCCTCACCCTTGTCTTGTGCTGATATGTTCTCTAGCAACGCTCTTGTCTTTCGTTCGTGACAGACAAGCAAAATACAACAAATACCCCCCCCCCACCTGTCCACAATAAACACAACCGTCTACTTCATACACAAAAAAAAACTTATTTCAGTGCTCGATGTGACTGCCAGACCCCACCTTTTTTTTCCCCTATGTATTTTTTCCCCACTCAGCACGTTCCACAAGCTGGTTAAATTTCTCAGTCCTGGAACTATGTTGTATTAACCTTCTCAGCCCATGGACGACTTTTAAGGTGTATTCTTGCTGTATTCTGACGATTTTATTCATTCTTGCTGAATTCAGACGATTTTATTTAACATACGATTTTTATTTTCAAGCAGAGGGGGATAGATTGAGTCTTCAGTAGCCCCGTCAGTTCAAGAGATCGCCCTCAGGGTGAATAAAATAATTTGTTGGTGGTCCTGTAGGGAAAATAAAGTAACCGGACTGAGAGGTAAAGCATCTCATCACAACAGTCAGTTTGTTTACCACCTGACAGACCATGGCAACTCCGGCCCTTATTCTGTCTGTCCCTCTGACTTCGACCTCTAGTAGGCTATTTATTCCCTTCAGCCCGAGAACAATTTTTTTTTTTTTTTTATTCTAGGTTGATACTTTTTTTAAGAGCCTAATGGAATTGTCTGGTAGTGAAGGAATTATTCAAGGATATATTTAACATGTGCCTTCGAAAGTCTCTGTTTATGCCGAATAGAATCGTTTAATGGCAGCAAGACTATGATGCTGGAGAGGACCCCTGCATGTGGTAGCACTGATAATATAACCGGGCGACTCCACTGCCCGGGTATACAAACGTCCCTCACCTCCCTCCATATCCCACGAAAGGAAGATGGCGGACTGCAGGAGACGGGCGATTTAAGTCTGCATTGATCTGGGCTCACTTTTTAGGGCAACAACAACGACAGCAAGAAGGAAATGTAAAGTGACGTCATCGTACTGAATTGGTCAAAACGCAGTGTGTCTTTGCCTGTGGAAATGTAGAGTTTTATTTTGTATTTTGAAATGAATAGAACTAAGTATTTTACACGTCCGACCTGTTGTCGCGCGCGCGCGCGCACGCACACACAGTATATATATACACACACACACGCACGCACGCACGCACACACACACACACACACACACACACACACACACACACACACACACACACACACACACACACACACACACACACACACACACACACACACACACACACACACACACACACACACACACACACACACTCTCTCCACTCATCATTTCTTCCTCCCCCAACATTTTTTCTCAGCCATTCCTCTTCCCCTCCCTTCTCTTCTCTCCACCTCCACATTTTCTCCTCCAGTCCTCCTTCACCGTTTCTCCATTCTTCTCCAGTCTCCCTCCATCTCTCACCTCTCCTCTATCTCTCCACTTCTACACATCTCTCCATCTTTCCTCCACCTCCTCTTCATCTCTCCATCTTTTCTTCGCTCCTTCCATTTCTCCATCTTTCCCCCGCTCTTCAGTCTCCTCATCTCCACCTCTCCTCCATCTCTCCCTCTTTCCTCCACCTCACCCCCATGTCTCTCTCTTTCCTCCACCTCTCCCCTATCTCCGTCTTTCCTCCATCTCTCCTCCACCATTCTCTCCATCCCTCCTCATCTCCTTTTTACCACCCCATTCTCAGCCTTCTCATTCTTTCGCTGCAGAAAATTCTCTCTTACTACTGCCTTTATTTTCTCACTATTTTCTTTATTTTCTTACATTTCTTCACTGTCTTCCCACCTCCTGCTCTTATATTTTCTTCCACACTCTTCTCTGTCGTCATCCTACTGTCTTCTCGCTCTCTTTTATATCTTTATCTTGTTTGCTTGGCTTCCTGTCTCTTATATCTCTTTGTCTCGACTCACTTTTAGCCTCTCTCTCTCTCTCTCTCTCGTGATTTTTTTTCTTATTTTTGTTTACGTTGTAGTTACCCAGTTACCTTAGATGAAAATAAACCAGCTTCAAATCGAGGGTTCTTTATTGTCTTTATTTCTTCGTCATGTTGTCTTCTGCGTTGTTTAGTTTTCTTCCATTTCCCGTTCCTTCGTCCTTGCCTTTCATGTTCTGGTTTTCCTTTTATGCGGTCCCCCCTCCTCCTCCCCCGTTCTCGTTCTCTCTCTCTCTCTCTCTCTCTCTCTCTCTCTCTCTCTCTCTCTCTCTCTCTCTCTCTCTCCTATCACATACCTTTTCCTTTCATCCGCTATTTTTTTTTCCTTCCCTTGTCTTCTATCTTCCCTGTCTCCACTCCACCACTCTTCATCTATTCCACTCCTGTCCCTCCCCCTCTCGTTGTTAAGTCTTTCTCCTCTTCTCCCCTCCTCCCTGTCTCCACTCCACCACTCTTCATTTATTCCTCTCCTGCCCCTCCCCCTCTCGTTGTTCAGTCTTTCTCCTCTTCTCCCCTCCTCCCTTCCTCTCATCTCCTCACACTTCTCTTCCCTTCCTCCTCTTTTCCTCCTTCCACGCTGTCTTCCTCCTCCTCTCCACCTTCCACTCTCTTCATTTCTCTCCCTCTTCTTCTTTTCTCTACGCTCTCTCGCCTTCTCTCTGTGCTGTCTCTTTCATTTCGTATTCTAGTATTTTTCTTTCTCTCTCTTCCTCTTCCGTCTTGGTTATGTCAGGTTGCATCCCTTGTGCACTGTCTTCCCCCCCCCCTCTCTCTCTCTCTCTCTCTCTCTCTCTCT
>NC_136969.1:32291648-32306648 GCF_032717465.1 Coenobita brevimanus
GGGTGGTAAGACTATAATAGACGCTGCCGAGTTCAGTGCCTCAGTAAAGCTACCATAATATGCTTCCACAGTGCCAGTATAACTCCAATTTTCCCATAAATCTGCAAGCTTCATCCCCATAGAAGGGCAATATTCCGTTTAGTGAAGCATTGTGATGAGAAAGACTATTATTCCAAAAGTGGTTGCGTATATATTTGTATCAACGAAGCATAGTTAATAAGAATCACTAATTGCATATACGGATTATACTGTATTCACAAGAACAAAGGAAACAGTAATATTATACAAGGCGCTTTCATACATTAATATCTTCAGGAAAAGAGAGCAAGACGCTTACAAACTCTTTGGCCGGCTAGGAGGATGTGAAGACACGTTAGCGCTCATCGATCTTTTGGGGGACATGAGTTGGAGGATAAAGTGAAGACTCGGATACCAGTGTAGGAGGATGTGAAGACACGTTAGCGCTCATCGATCTTTTGGGAGACATGAGTTGGAGGATAAAGGGAAGACTCGGATACCAGTGTCACCTCCTTTGGTCGTTGAAGGTTTGAGACTGCTTGCATTACATTGGAAATGCACGTTTTCTGTCCATACTCTCGCCATTTTACTTGTCCCGTATGACTCCCACCTTCCAAAGTTTGTCTTACATCTTTATTTTCTTAGTATTTTTATTACCTCCCAAAGAGAAAGTTCTATTTTTCGTCTTTCTTTTTAGTATAGACGTTGTCATTCTTTTACCAACACTCCTCGCCACAGCCTCACACCGTTATGTTTTTTTTTCTGGTCCTGTTATCCAGAAAATCACTGTGCATGCTCCTGGGTCAGGCACAGATTTTCGATTAATGCCTTCAGAATGGTTTTAGAGCTCGAAGGTGGTTAAAAAGACGGGCGGGCAACCACCAAAAGACAAACCCAGACACACCAAACATTACAACTACCATCCAAATACGGGCACATGTTCTGTTTGACTCTGAACGCGGTTACGGTACCGACAGAGCTCGACTCCAACAGGTCCCTGACACTATTTGTTTTGTGATTCGACTTGTTAAATATCAGTTACAAGTCAGGTTCAAGCAAATATACGATACGGATACATGTATAAGA
Source organism: Coenobita brevimanus (assembly GCF_032717465.1). Taxonomy (NCBI): domain Eukaryota; kingdom Metazoa; phylum Arthropoda; class Malacostraca; order Decapoda; family Coenobitidae; genus Coenobita; species Coenobita brevimanus. The sequence goes on from NC_136969.1 coordinate 32,292,753, forward strand.
AACGGACTGTGGGAAGTGCCACGGATTCCCTTGCAAAGATTGCTTTTAGTCTCTTACTTCTCTCTCTCTCTCTCTCTCTCTCTCTCTCTCTCTCTCTCTCTCTCTCTCTCTCTCTGCCGCTATAGAACAAGTAAAAACAGCCATAATTACCCTAGACAGTGCAATTAAGGATTTAACTCTGAGTCTTATCAAATTAAATTGTAATTCGTATCTGTTTTTCGCTAATGGTTGGATTATATGATTGCACGTGGGGGGAGGGGGAGAGAAGAGAAGGAAGGGGAAAGGGGAGGACAAGGGGAAGAAGTTTGTACTGTGTGTGTGTGTGTGTGTGTGTGTGTGTGTGTGTGTGTGTGTGTGTGTGTGTGTGTGTGTGAGAGAGAGAGAGAGAGAGAGAGAGAGAGAGATGGGGGGGACAGAATAAACACACTCCACCCCTTTCCTAAAAGCTTACCCATTCCAATCTGTGCTAAAGAAGATTACTCCAGTTAATCAAGAGAGAGAGAGAGAGAAAGAGAGAGAGAGAGAGACTGGCAGGGCTATATAAACAGATAGCTCTTATTTACGAAAAAAAATAATAGTGATCATAATTGTCATCATATCATCATCATCGTACTTAGCATTACCATTATCGTCAGTTTAAATCATTACAGTGGCCGGTGTCATCGTGTACTTGTATTACACCCGCGTTCGCGAAGCCAGGGAGAGTGCTGTACTTTACTCGACGTGTGTGTGTGTGTGTGTGTGTGTGTGTGTGTGTGTGTGTGTGTGTGTGTGTGTGTGAGAGAGAGAGAGAGAGAGAGAGAGAGCAAAATATCTCAAACAGTTTTTATCCGATTTTAACCAAATTTCTAGGGTCAAAAAAACAGCAAGACAAAAATTAATAAAAAAATAATGTGTTCAGCAGGCTTCACCATTTCAGTACGACAGATCTTAAATAAATTGTCTAGAGGCAGCAGGAATGAATCGGTAAGGGAAAAATATAAAGAACATGAAGAGTGAGAGAGGTAGAGTAATTAATGTATGAAGCCGATTTGGCGGTGTATGGTAACTGGACGCATGTAAAGAGAATATTTAATGAGAGAGGGAGAGGGAGAAGACAGGGTTAGAGAGAGAGAGAGAGAGAGAGAGAGAGAAGCAAGAGGAGGAAATGAGGGACAATGAATGACAAGAGAGGAAGGAGAGGAGAGAAGGAAATGAACGTGGAGGTGGAGAGAGAAGGGGTAGGAAGAGGAAGGGAAAAAGGAAGAGGGAGGGGGGTAGAATTGGGACAAACGAGAGAGAGAGAGAGAGAGAGAGAGAGAGAGAGAGAAACCATTCATGAAACAGCAACAAACATTAATAACAGTCAGCATTATCAGCAAGGGTAATTATCACGACATTTAAACACAGCAAGCGGGAAGTGTTAATGAGAACTGGGGCAATGTCTTTTTCTTTTAGTTAACCTTAATCAAAGAGAAACTGGGGCATGTGAGGGGGTTGACTGCAGTAAAATCATCGTCGTGGTCGTCATCGTTGTTTTCATAATCAACAACAGTAATTAAAGAAAATAGCAGTAACATTATCATCGTCGTCATCAGCAAAGACAGGAAGGGAGGAGGAGGAGGAGGAGCAGGAGCAGGAGCAGGAGGAGGAAATAACAGCAACAACTGCTTTGGAGAGAAGCACTGACCTTACGCCATTGTCTTTGGGAATATCAAAGGAAGAAGGAAGTGAAAGGGAGACGCAGAGAAACGAGGAGGGAGAGAGAGAGAGAGAGAGAGAGAGAGAAGAGGATGAGGGGAAAGAAGGAAGAGATGTGAAAATGGGAGGCAAAGGATGTGGAATGGTTGGAGGGAGAAAGAAAGGGAAAGGGAAGGGAGTGGGAGAGGGGGCGAGGAAAGAAAGTGGAGAAGGAAGAAAGCGAATGTAGGAGGTAAAGAGGGAGAAAGAGAAAGGAGGAGGAAGGAAAAACAGGTAGCGATATTGAGGGCAGGTGGGAGTAGGGAGAGGAAAACATAGGCCGCGCTACGCTGTTGCAACCCTCCATCTGACCAAGCACATACCCCCCCACCTCCCTGCACACCTAACCAAGCGCATAACGGCCCTCACCCCCCCATCTTTTCTTTTAAAGATGAGGACACATAACCTGGGCCCTTCAGATTTTTCGCGCAGGTCGCATTGAAATCTCTCTTTTTTTTGTTTACTTTTCATTATTAAAAAAAAAATACTTAAGACACAGCGTTCTACCTATCAAATGACACCAATTCACAATAAAGACACATAAGTATGTGAAATTTCATGACTATAGTGAATACTTTCTGAGTTCTGGCCCGGAAACGAAATCTCTACGCCTGGCCAGCCGCTCTGCCGCCCAGCTCTACGGACGGATACCTATTGATCCCAGCCCTTCACTGACTTTGTCAGTTGGAGGGTAAAAAGAAAGGAGGACAGAAAGTGGAGATGGGAGAAAGAGGGAAGAAGCGAGCCGGGGAAAAGGAGAGGAAGCAATGAAGAGATGTGGAAAGAATGTGAAGGAAAAGTGGGAAGTAAAGAGAGAGAGAGAGAGAGAGAGAGAGAGAGAGAGGAGCTGCAGAAGGAAGAGATAAAAAATAAGGGAGTGGGGAGAGGGAGAAAAAGGGAGTAAAGGAGAGGAGAGGAAGGGAGAAGAGTGAAAAACGAGATAACTGGGTACAGGGAAGAAGGAAAGCAAGATTCAGAAGAGAGAGAGAGAGAGAGCGAGAGAGAGAGAGAGAGAGAGAGAGAGAGAGAGAGAGAGAGAGAGAGGGAGGGAGGGAGAGGGAGGGGGGAGATGTGATGTAAACTATTGTCCTCATCAGCAGGGAACTATCAATTATGGTGGTGTTATCTCACGCACACACATGAACACGCACAAAACGCACACACGCACACACGCACACATCAGGTATACACACTCAGGAACTCACTCAATCGCACACGTTCACCTAGACATATACAATACACATCTGTGTACACACACACACACACACACACACACACACACACACACACACACACACACACACACACACACACACACACACACACACACACAGGTTCACTTGGACGTAAATTTACACACACACACACACACACACACACACACACACACACACACACACACAGGTTCACTTAGACGTAAATTTACACACACACACACACACACGTGTTCTGGACAAATGATTGTCAGCATGCAAACATCAAAGCACACACACACACACACACACACACACACACACACACACACACACACACACACACACACACACACACACACACACACACACACACACACAGTCACGTCGCCTCTCTCTCTCTCTCTCTCTACCTACCTACCTACCTACCCACCCATGTATCTGTCTATCTATCTATATCTTTATATACTACCTCTTTCAACTTATCTATCTATCTATCTATCTCTCTGCCTATCTGTACTCCCTGATGCTGCCTCCTGTAAGTGGCTTCCTAGACAGAAGTACAATCCAGGCCCATCTGTCCCTACTCAGTAACGACCCTTTCTTTCACTACATGTCACTTTTCCTTTTTTTCATAGTTTTTCGTCGTGATAATGAGAAAAAAGCTTTATTAGGGAACAATGGCGGTCGAACCATTTTGAAAACAAGCGTGATAAATGACTTGTTGTGTACGAGAGAGAGAGAGAGAGAGAGAGAGAGAGAGAGAGAGAGGGAGGGAGGGAGGGAGGGGGGGGATTGATGCTTATGAGAAAATACTTGAATGAGAAGCATAAAGATAAGCAATGAATAAGAGAGTGAGAGAGAGAGAGAGAGAGAGAGAGAGAGGGGGGGGGGAATTGATGCTTATGAGAAAATACTTGAATGAGAAGCGTAAAAATAAGCAATGAATAGGTGAGAGAGAGAGAGAGAGAGAGAGAGAGAAAGAGAGAGAGAGAGAGAGAATGTTTATAAAGAAATAATCCGATAGAAAAATAAATTGATCACATAAAGTAAATCCTGCTAAAAACTACTAAAATTTGGATGAAATAATAAGAGAGAAAATCAGTAATAACCCCATCCTTCCGAGCACACTTTAAAGTTATATTCCTGCTACCCGAGTATTATGAGAGCTCTTTTCTATAGTGCATTTACTCTAACCTGACAAGGATCCTTAACCCCTTTCTGCTCGGTCGATGGTTAACTGTGTGCCATTTTTGCTGTAACTTGGCCTGTTTTGCCATATCCCCATCATGAATGCTTATAGGAATAGATTAACACTAAAATATCATGCTAGTCACGAAAAAGTGCAGTGGAAAGAACGTACGCTACAGTATTGCCTTATCCTGCCACTAAGCTACGTGAAAAAAAAACTACAAAAGACGAAAATCTGGGCCAAATTAGGGTAAAAGGACGATAGTAACCAAGGAGACGCATCTGCCTCATAAACTAAGTAGTAATTTTAGCATCGGATTGCGCCAGTTCCATCAGATAAAAATAAACTGGCCATAGTGAAGGAATGGTGAGAAGTATTTTTATTTTATCACTTCCAGTTCGAAAAATCTCTCTTTAGCTTATCAAAATCGCCTGGTGGTAGCGAGAAATAATCCAAGCCAGTACGAAAGTGTTAGATGGATGTGGGATCATATGAGACTGCTAACAGTGAAGCACCATGTGTGATTTTGGTGAAGTGAAGCGTTATATGGGACTTCGATAGAGTGAAGCAAATTGAATTAGAAAATCCTACGGGGCTTGGTTAGAACTATGCATTTTTTTTTAATCCTTGGGGTGTGGCTGACTGACCGGGCCGCTGATTTTCGTTCTGTCCACCATTTATGCACATTTTCTTATCCAAGAATCTCTAGATTAGGTTTGGCTTGTTTTGTTAGTACCAGACTAGGTTAGTTTGTTAGTCATTCAGGTTTTTAGACTAGGTTAGGATAGGTCGTAGTGCAAAATAGGATACAGAATGGAAATCGTACACCAGGCCGCTCCTTCCATTGCTCCCCCACCTAAACAGACGCCATGGTAGTGAAGAGCTTACACTAACCATATCACTCCTATTACACGTTCTCTACTTTAGTCTTTCAACCGACGGACGATTTTACTTTGCGGAGGCGTGGGGGTGCGAGGGAGGTGTTATTGTAGTGAAGGGATCGTACCTCTCTTAACCCCTTCAAGGTCATTATCTTCTCCTGCATCTCGTTTTATTTTTTTTTTTTTTTGAGGGGGGTGGAGGGGAGGGTCCTGTGCGGGTTGGTTTGATATGATGTGTAGTTGAAACTGTGTGTGTGTGTGTGTGTGTGTGTGTGTGTGTGTGTGTGTGTGTGTGTGTGTGTGTGTGTGTGTGTGTGTGTGTGTGTGTGTGTGTGTGTGTGTGTGTGTAGCCTCATCTAACAAAACCAAGCGATCATAACGTATACAGCTTGCACTATATAGCCGTGTACAACAACGAATGGCACTCATCATTCCTGGCCAAAACACCCCGATCCCTCAGTAAAATACCTTACGCAGAGATGGGTGAGATTAATTCAGTTTCTAAAGGCGCGTCTCCACCCGCTTAGAAAATCACATCATCCCATATATATAAAAAAAAAAAAAAAAAAAAAAAGAATGCTGGTGGAAAAGAAACCGCCAAAAAAAAAAAAATGAACCCAGTAAAGGAAATTTTGGTCCCTTTCGATTCGGTTATCTTTCTTTTTTCGTTCTTTATTTTTTTGCTACCAGATTATGTGTTTACTTGCTGGGAGACACTTTGAATGTTGGATTTGATATTCCGCCTTCATTAACCTTCGTACCGTAAGAGATATCAGTAGGCAAAGGAGAGAGAGAGAGAGAGAGAGAGAGAGAGAGTGAGAGAGTGTCATAGTGAAGGAGCTGGTCCCGTCAGTGCCCTTGGATGTTAATTCCTTCATCTTGCATTCTGACTACCAAGCAGATGGCTTCTATTAAGCTTAAGAAGGACCTCGTTGTGAAATAAGAGAGAGAGAGAGAGAGAGAGAGAGAGAGAGAGAGAGAGAGAGAGAGAGAGAGAGAGAGAGAGAGTTTGGTGTCGTCATCACAACTCTGGCCTTGTTCAACACCCTCCTCCAGCCCGCGTCCCTATGTTCGTGGGAAGTGACACGCACACACCTGCCGTTCACACACCTGTCCCAGCGAAGGCTTTCCCCTCCGTACCCTCTTGCACACTCGCAAAAAAAAAAAAAAAAAAAGGTATCCTGATAGTTGGATACATCAGGCATCTGAATGAACACTATGGCATTTGTTCGAGATGCTTGGCACATATACACCAGCGCTCGCAAAACGATAGCTGGTGGTTTGTTTTATTCTACGTGTGTGTGTGTGTGTGTGTGTGTGTGTGTGTGTGTGTGAACATAGTAAATCAAAATTTTTGTCCGATTTTAATCACTGTCGAACCAAAACAGTTTTGATTCATTTTTAACAAAGTTTGATGGAAGGATTGAGGGTAAGGCAAGGATAAAGGGATTCAGTTTTGAAAACAATCCTTAAAATGTCAAGGCCAGGGGGAAGGTTGAATGTTCGACCCTATTACTCAGTTTTCATTCGATTTGAACTAGACTTGGCGGAAGGATTGAGGGTCAGTCAGGGATGAAGAGATGCGAGCTTGAGAGCAGTAGGTTAAAGGTCAAGGGCTCAGGGCAAAGTCAAGTCAGTTTTAATACAGCTTGGAGCAATGTTAACGGTACGGTTAAGGGTCAGGCAAGAATGAAATAATTCGATATTGAGAGCAATCAGTTGGAGGTCAGGGTCAAAAGGGAAAAGTCACATGGTCAGTCAAATGGCCATGTGTTTCATTCGTTGTCTTATTGTAAGGCGCTTAACCCTTTGCCTGTCAAGATTTCTCACGACGGCACAAAGCCATCTGATGTTATGCTAAGTAAATTTTCCAGATGTACACTAAGAAACAATTGTCTTCCCAGTTGTGTGTGCAGAAAACTTACATCTGACGAAATACAGTGAAAACCCTATCTCATCTATCGCGTGTTAGAGATAGTTCGATTTTTCTCGCAATTTATTCGTCAAACTTTGGAATAACTTGTGTCCGTGTGTGTACAGTCGGAGAATAAAGTAGGCGAATATTTATGGCGACTTCTAGTAAGTCCCTCAATAGTAAGTACGAAAGCAGTGATAGCAGTGTGAAATGGACGGTGTTATGGTCTGTGACTGGTCAGTGGAGCTCTTTGTCAGTCGTTGCAAAAGGTATTATTATTATTATTATTATTATTATTATTATTATTTTGGAGTTTCTGCGCATGAATTCTCTAGGCGGTAAATGCTTCATACACATAATACTACCTATGCAATAGAGTAAGATATTATGTAACTAGCAGAGATAACTGGAGCTATGTGGAAATTTGTAACGCAAAGAACAGCCGATGTAGTGATGCATACTGTGGCATCCGTTCAGGAAGTCAGTTTAGTACGAGATGGAAGCCTCAAATATTTATGTATTTCATATTAGGCGATAAAATTCCATTACCTTCATGTTTGTTATGTTTTATTCGTGAATATATCATTTGAATACAGCGTTGTTTCTGCTAACATAATCACAGAGTAAGTGTTTCATTAAAATAATTTAAGTGCTTTCTTGGACGCCGACAGTTTCAAAGCTCCCTAGTGTGTGTAGACTGAGTAACCTACCTCAGTTCAAGTGTAGACTCTTTACATACCGGTACTAAACATAAATTTAGTCAACCCATGATTGCGAGACAAGGTACCCCAATGTCATAAATATTTCTGATAATCAAATATTGCTGTTAGGAGATATCCTCCCCAGTTTTACTTTTTCCCACTCCCCGGTCTTCCTGAATGAGTTACTTCATACAAGCACTCTCCTCTCAGTGAGCCTCACATAACCACTATCCTCCTACATTTTCTCTCTAAACTCATTCGACGAAGACCGCGAAAAGTTAAGGAAGTCTTGCTGCATATTAAGGTAGGATGTAAATGCTGTACAGTATAATCATTACCCACAGGGGGTTTCTATTACCTGAGTTAAATGTTATGACATCAGTCAAGGAAAATACTAGAGCCTCCAGTGATATATTGCAGTATGAGAGTACGGATATATCTCTAAGCAAACACATCCAACGTGTTTAGAGCTTGATCCAGTTTTATCCTTTCAAACCATGTGCGCTTGGAATCCTGGATATTGTGTGAACTTTGTATGTTGATCTACCGTCACTCACACCACACATCAAGTCTACTGTTAATATGAACCCTGAGACGCGGTACGAGGACGCATGATGGGTTTGAGACACTGTGGCCTGACACCAACTAAAGTATCACGAGAACTTGAAATATATCGCACAACATTATATAAAAGACTGAAAAGGTGGGATGAAGAGGAATAACTGGATGAGCAACCAAGTCAGGATGTGTCAGAGACACCCTGTCAGCAGAGATTCAGGTCATAAGTGTAGCAGCTGAAGCAGACCCCTTCTGTTCAGTAATGGTAGAGGTTGTGTGAGGAATGAAGTAGGTTACTGACTCCACACGCATCATCTGAGCTATGAAGCTCTGTAAATCTACATACAGTATATCAATCCATCTATGGATAGATAAATGTATCTACCTATATCTATATCTGTGTATATGTATATCCAGCTAGCTATATGTATAAATATATATAAGTGTAGATAGGCAGATAGATCTATCTGTACATATATATATATATATATATATATATATATATATATATATATATATATATATATCTCTATATATATATATATATATATATATCACTGTCTTATTTTGTTCTGCAGAAAATTTTGACGAAATCTTGGACATGTCCGTCCCTTGTCACAGTTGGTGTTAATGTCAGGCCTGAGTTTAATTGTGTCGTCCTCGTCTGGTTCTGGCTCGTGAACCTTGTACCCACAGTCAGGTCGTCAGGCAAATTTCCCCCTCTCACCCCGAATCCTACTCCCTCACCCTCAACTTCCCCCAGCCCTTTACACCACCCCTCCCTCACCCCTCTTTTCACCAGTCCTCATCCTTCCTTCCCCTTACATCACCCTTCCCTCATCTTTCCTTCCCCTTATATCACACCTCCCTCATCCCCTCTTCACACCACCCGTTCCTCATCCCCCTCTCCCTCCCCCCCATCGTCACACATCCAACCCACACCCTCCATTACAGCACCATAACCATACAATCACGGTTCAACCACCCTTCCTCCACTTCGGTTATGCCGCCCACTTTAACACGACTTTTTTTCATAGGAGAAGTCTCTCGTAGTGAAGGGCATAAGATCTGCAAGGAGTGTTTTGGTGGGGAACTTCTTCAAACGCATTCTGAACATTGAGATGGATTTAATAACAACCTCTGTTTCATCGTACGTATTACCCCTTAGGGAACCGCGTTGGCTCGGTGGTTAACGTACTCCTACTCGTACTTCATTCTAGGATTCGAACCCCAGTCGTAGCGGACCTTTATTTTGGGTCCTGGTTGTATGTCCCTTCATATGCTTGCATTTGTTCCCACCTTATTGGTTCTGGCGATGACATAATGACTCTTGACACGCAAACACAGCCGTCGACGTTTACGTGCATCGCAACAAACACTCCTTTCGTACCTGGCCAGCGTGTAGAAGGGTTCATTCTGGCTATCACTCTGCCTCAGAGAAAATCCGATCCTGGTCTGTATTACATATGGACTACTTCAGTTATAGTTCGTATTTAAGTTTCGGGAGTGACTCAGTTCCATTACAGGAAAGCAGTATTGTACCCAGGTTTAACCGAACTGTCTACAGTAATCTCACTGTTGATAGTTCGGTTCAGCCTGGGAGGAATTACGAATCTTAAGGGAGTGGAATTAATTGAGGTTATGCCTAACTCATACATTTTGTATGTGTTCATCAGCTGTTTTTTCCATCAGGAGTGTAGGGACTCGGAGGTAGGTTGCTTAATCCCGACCTTTAAGGTGAGGGTGACCAGCCTCGTTGGCCCCTGTAAGTCATGATGTGAGCAGTAAACCTTCGGAGTTTTTTTTTTTTTTTTATGTGTCTCACTCTGGGCGTAGGCTTCACAGCCCGTTCCCAAGGCCCACTAGTCTTCCCTCGTCCATGCACCTCCACATGGGATGTAAACCCATACAGATCCTTTCTGCTTAGAACGCCTTAATCCGGTACACCACCAGGCTTCATATGGCTCCACCCATCATGATAACTGGAGTCTGGGATACAAGATACAGTTTAATTTGACAGTGTAGTCTCCTGTAGGTAGCACTACATCGAGTGAGTGAATGGTGGTCGCCCTCAGACTTACCGCACCACGAATAGCGTCTAAACTAAAAGAAAAAATGACTACACAGTTGGTTAACGCAGGAACATTCCTCCACTGTTTTCCTTTTCGCTGCATTTGACTTAGTCTTAAACCCATCTCGAATGAACCCTGATTTTTCTCTCTCTTAATGACTTTTCATTGGAAGGAAGAACTTTTTAGGTTCCCAGCCTTTGGTTCTTTCTTTGCGCATAAAATTGAATAAAAAAAAAAACTCAGCCATAGTGATACAGTTAACTACCGTTTTGTTCACTGCCACCACGACAGAACAGAGTCTTATTTCATTTTATTATGGTTATCGCCAGACAAGTTTACTCAGCTGAGGAAAACCCTTGTCCTCTAAATGGTGCGTTTGTCTGGCGTTGTGTTGCTAGAAGGCTGGTTTTAAACAATTGCAGGTACAGCGCCTGGATGTTGACGCCACGCCAGAGAGTAGTAACAAATGTGCAGTGAAGGTGGGTGCACTGGCCGCTTTTGTTGTGCCCAGAATGATAACAACTGCGCCACCATCACTACCACTGCCATTACCACTACCATTACTACCACTACTGTTATCAGCACCATCAACACCACTACCACTACCAACATCACTACCACCCTGTCATCATCACTGCCACGACTACGACCACTAGCATTACTACCACCTTGCCGGCTTTTCTAGTGGTGAAATGTGGGGTTTGGTGATGACGGTGATGGTGGTCGTGATGATGGTGATATTGATGTGTAGGAGTGGTGATGGTGGTGGTAGTGGTAGGGGTGGTGTGTTTGTGATTGTGTGGTGATGGTATGTCGTGTTATATGATGCTGTGTGATGACGTGGGGGGGATGATGATGATGGTGATGCTGGTAGTGTGCAAGGGTGTTGGTGGTGCTGTTAACGAAATGCAGCAGTGGTGCTGGTGGTGTTGGCGTTGTATAAGGGTGGTGTGAGTGGTATTTAATGATTTCTCTTGGTGTATTGGTGGTGGTAGTGCTGATGGTAGGGTATAAGTGACGGTGGTATTGTGGTGTTATGCAGAAGTGTTATAGTTGGTTTAATATCACCCACGGCCACTCTCGATCTGAACGCTAAGTTGTGGCTACGTTAATTCGATGAGCCTTAATGAGTTTTCAAGGCAGGTAGTCAAATATACCTTCCTGTCTGACTGCACTTGGCCATAAACTTAGCTGAAAGGGGTTTGGGATCCACGTCAGGCTAGAAGAGACGTGTTGTAGTGGTGCTGGTGTTGGTGACAGTGGTTTGCATGAACAGGGACGGTGACAGTGGTGTACATGAACAGGGACGGTGTTGATAGTAGTGCACAGAAATGGTGATAATCATGGTGGTGGTGGTCCGCAGGGGTAGTGGTATTAGTGGTGCACAGTAATGATGTAATGATGATGGTCCACAGGGGTGACGATGATAATGATGCACAGTAATGGTGATGATGATGATGATAGTGGAGCTTGACATGGTTGATGGAGGTGCTGTTACCAAAGGGTGGTGAGACAGTACTACTAAATGATGTTGGTAATGGAGGCTGTGTTTTACGTTGGCTCTCAGACTCACACTCAACTGATTAAAATCGTCAGACTTTACTTAGAATAAAATACTGTACTAGAATACTGACCATGAAAGGACTAAAGAATTAAAGGAGTGGTGGTGGTGGTGGTGGTGGTGTGTAGGAGTGGAGTTGATTGTGCTGTTGGCGTTGTGCAAGTGTAGTGATGCTCTTAGTGGTGTACAGTACTACAAGGATGTGAGTGTAGGTGGTGTAGAGTGGTGGTGTTGGTGTTATCGCGGAATGGTGGTGCAGGTGTTAGAGAGAGAGAGAGAGAGAGAGAGAGAGAGAGAGAGAGGGTGAGTGGGTGAGTGTTTGCGCGCACTTTTAATGTATACTGTTCGTTACTGTCGCGTATCTGGCCAAGGGACATGGGCTGTATTCTCTGAGGCATTGCAGGCTTCGTAACACCTTTTTCATGGTGGATTATGATACCTAAGCACTTTCATTTTTTCCTTCATGTTGTTGATTTAGTTTGCTGCCGACCAGTAACTTGCAATACAAGAAGAAGCATTCGTAGTGCAAAACCTACGCCCACCAAATAGCCTAAGCACCGAATATTTGACTTTGCCTTGCGACCTAGACCTTCGACAGATTATTCTCAAAATCGAAGTACGTTATTCTTACCAAACCTTTAACGCTTCCTCCAACACTGATCCAAATTGAATAAATTTTTTAATTGGATATGGCCAGTGACCTTGACTTTTGACCCTCCCCAGTAATCTTGACCTTTGAGTGTTCACAAAATCTTATCTCTTTATTTATTTTTTTTTAACCTGATCCCTTCCAAAGTTGTACGCATCAAGATAAAGCTGCTTAAGTTGACCTTGCCTTGCGACCTTGACCTTCGACTGATTATTCTCACTCTTGCTTTGCCCGCAACCGTTCATCAAAAATGTCGATTTTGCGCGTGCCTGCCCCACAAATCATGACCGGCTCCCTCTCCGCGAGCGCGAGTGTAAAGCTGTTGATGTATGTAAAATATGAACAGTCACTGAGGGAAAGGTGCTACAAAATTTCCCAAACCAGTAAAAAATCCGGCACGTGTTCCGGCTCATAGAATGTTTGCCCGGGACTTTGGCATGGTGTGTGGCCAGGGGAAAGCAGACTAATCCATCAGGCTTAACTCAGTTCTGGCATGGCGTCGTCTGCTGCCAAGTCTTCATGTTTCTCTCGCAGTGTTCCATCATCACATCTGTTTCTCTCACAGTGTTCCATCGTTACGTCCTAGTCTTTCGTCCGTTTACCGGTTTTTACAACATTATCTCCTTATCTAGTACATTATCATCCATTTGCCAGTTTTATCAGCATTTGCACATCCGCTACTCTGACGTATTTTTTCGTTATCCTCATATTACATCCGGACGATTTTATACAGTCGATTAGGGAGATGTTTCGAACTGGAGAGATTAGGTACTGCCTTAATTAATAAAAGTACAGTACTTGAGCTGAATAAAAATAATAGTATAAAACCCCTCACAGTTAAGAAATAATAAAAATGATAATAATCAAGGTAAAGAGGCTAATCCCCCAAGCTTGGTGAGGTCTTGTTTTTTGTTTTTTGTTTTCTTCCAGACGATATCATTCCTCTTCATAATGAAATCTGGCAGTGAAATGGTTACAGTAAGCTATATCTAAAGCCTCCGGTATTATAAGTCTAATCTTAGGGTGAATAAGATTGCCTAGGCGTAGAAAGATAAGAAAATATATGGCCTGTGGGTAAAGGAAGTGGGAGGGCATTCTTTACTGCCAAATCTCAATATTACTAATCCTCTCAGACTCCTATGGCTATCACCTTTGTATAATTGTCGTCGCCTTACCTGTTCTGTTGTTATTATTTTCCATCTTTCTTTTCCTGAACTTTTTCCCTTCTTTTTGGTTGCCTTTGATTTATTTACCATTTCTATTCCTGAAATTACTCATTTCTTAATTGCTTTATTTTCTTCTTTCCATCCTAGACCTTTTTTTCTCGTCCTTACTCATTCCTTTTCGTTTTATTCTCGTCCTACTTTCTTTTCTTTCTTAGTTTTTAATATTTCTTCATCTATGATTAACCTTTTTCTCTTTTTTCCTCATTCCTTTTCGTTTTTAGCTTATTAA
>NC_136969.1:32309148-32354148 GCF_032717465.1 Coenobita brevimanus
GTATGTCAACAGTCACCCTCAGTTATATGAATTATGAATATATGCATGTATACTTCCCCCCCCCCACCTTATGTATTATGCATATGCCTACCAGGAATAGATAAGCACCTCAACACTTCATCACACCCCATCCCCTAAGACCAAGATTGCAGGTAGATGGAGGAATCAGGCTGCAATCAGACAGCATTAAGTGCAATCAGAAGCCAGCCCACGCGGGGACACAAAGGGATGGATGGGCGTTGTGTCCCCTCCCTGCCCAGTCACACAGAGGCTAAGGCATCGTGTTGAGGGGCACTTGGCGCCCCACAGTCAGGGTTTTAATCTGGGGTGGTGCAGAGGTTTTAGTTTTCGTCAGAACGGAGAAGATTTTATTATTTTTTTCGTCTCAGAACTTGTCCGTCTCTCTCTCTCTCTCTCTCTCTCTCTCTCTCTCTCTCTCTCTCTCTCTCTCTCTCTCTCTCTCTCTCACACACACACACACACACACACACACACACACACACACACACACACAGCTTATTCTTGTTACTACCAGACGATGTTATTCAGCCTAGGAGATCTGGGAGACTGCATATAACCCCTTCAGTTCAGAGAGTCATAAGCTTAAAAAAAATCGCATGGAGCTAGCGAGAGTAAAATAAAAAAAATAAAAAATGAAAGGATTATTAGGGATACCGGTATTTTCTGGCCTCTTTTACGCAAAATCATGTGCTTTTAGGGTCGTTTTCTAATTGCCTTTGATATTTCGTAACGTCTGAGTCTAAGCGATTTATTCTCCAAACTACATCTTTATATCCTTTAAGTAATCCAAAATACAGGGTGGCCCGTAAAATAGCACTCCAGTAGAAACTCACCTGGCAGTGTCCTTTGTGTTGAGGGGACAGCTCAGTCGGCTGGTGTGGGAACGTTTGTGGTATTTGGAGTAGGAAATTAATAATGGAGAGTAGACTGTGAGGACGCTTACTGAGCCGTCCTAACAACAGACGAGAAATCGCTTGACCGAGTGGAAGGAATGTTATTTTATGGTCACCTTGTACATTACGTTCGGATTAAAGCATCGTAAAGAGTTTACACGTGACTGATAAGGTGCAATATGCAAAATGAATCGCTAAGGAAGAGGTGCTACGGAGCCTCCTATGTCACGTCTCCTAACCTACATAAAATAACAAGGTGCGCCATAGTAAAGTAACTGAAATGTGGCTGTTGTTATCCGCAGACTGTTATGTGCGCCATAGTTAAGTAAGTGAAATGTGGCTGCTGTTATCCGCAGACTGTTGTATTGATTCATTTATTTTTACTTGTTTTATTTATGTATTTATTTATTTTCATTTTTTTGCATTTATTTATTTTTTTATTTACATTTGGCTGGTAGGTATTGTGTGTTTGTTTTGACCGGACGAAAATCCCCAAACCTGTTTATCTCATTTGATGGCCAAGTGTTGTCAGACTGAAGGATCGATTGGGTAGCAACGAAGGAGACTCATTCCAACCCCATACCTAGTCCCACCGAATTTTTCCAAGCAACCACGACTATTTATTCAAGTTTAGGGAGTAGACCAGTTCCGTCAGATGAAAACAAGCCGACTATAGTGGGCAGGTGGCTGTCACTGACCCTAGGAAGTAATATAATACGAATAGTGTGTGTTTGTGTATATGTAATGAATGGAGAAGGGAAGGAATAATTTTATGACGCAGCTTCTTCGTCACATTGTAGATTATTTCACGTAGTTCATTGGCAGAAGTGGACAATACAAACGGCTCTGCGTCCTTTACTTGGCACTTTTTCAGACGAGCATGGTATTCTGGTATTAATATGATGCAAGAACTCGGCAGTCATGATGGAGAGATTGCAATTTTAGACCAGGTTAAAGTAAAAAGAGTATAGTAAAAGAAGTATAGTAATTACGCAGGTGCATTATGGTACAAAAGGTGACCTGCATCTGTTTCCTCTCGGACGCATCATATCAAAGGGCATCATCAGTGGACAGAGAAACACACCAAGTTGACTTTCAATTCCACTGAGTCTGTTTCACATTTAGGGCACGTCCATCACTTTCCTCTCTGACGCACCATACCGAAGAGCATCATGGGCAGAGCAGCGTACCAGGTCGTTCTCAGTTTAGGAACATTACCCTTCAGAGGAACGTGAGAAGCATAAGTGAAGTATATGGTGAAACTTTGTCCTCGACTCTCCTAATTGCAGGTGTATGGATGTCAGATTTAAATGATTATTGATTTGTTGGATTGATTTCTGCTATCTTTTTGTTACATTATGTTTAGTGTTGTCTGTTTGTGCCATTACCTCTTTTGTTTTATCTGGTCCATCGTCTGTTTTATCGTGTTTTTTTCTGTATCTGGTTTGTTTTATCTGTTTCTTCCTGTACCTTTTGTTTTGTCTTATGTTCGTCTCGGTATCTGTTTGTTGTGTAATCTGTTCGTTTCGTAATTTGTTTTATTATCTGTTCTTTCCATTGCCTGGTGTGTATTATCTGTTGCCCTATCCTCTGTTTTTCCTCCGTTATCTGTTGGTTCCATTATGTTTTCCTCTGTTATCTGTTCGTTCCATTATATATCTGTTTTCTTCTGTTTCCTGCATGTTTCATTATCTGTTTTTCCTCCGTTATCTGTTTGTTCCATTATCTGTTTTCCTCTTTATCTGTTCGTTTCATTATTTTTCCACCATAATCTGTTATTTCCATTATCAGTTTTACTTTTCTTTCTCTTCGTTCCATTACACGTTTTTCTCCCTTCTCTTCTTTCCATTGTCTGTTCTTCCCTTTTTAGCTGTTACCTGCACCGTTAACAGTTGTACTTCATGATATATATGTGGATGGTCACGAACTTCCGAGATTTGGGTGAAGTGTTATCTCTCCTCTGACGGAATCCACAGAGCGTCATCGGGTTTCTTATAGTACCCCCTCCACTGAGACCATTTTCTAACCCGACTTCTGCTTTTCTTGTTTTATTATTTTTTTTTTCTTTGGGGGGGGGGTCTTGTGAGGGCCTTTTCTGATACTTCTTTTTAAGGTCTTTTTCAGACCAGGCTTCTGCTAGACCCTTTTTATGGCGGGGCTTCTCCGAGACCTTTTGCCAGCGCCGCTTTTGTGAAACCGTTTCTGATGCGGCTTTTGTGTGTGTGTGTGTGTGTGTGTGTGTGTGTGTGTGTGTGTGTGTGTTTACGCGGCATCCGAGACCATTTTCCGACCGGCTTCTAGGAGACCATTTCCCGCCCCTGCTTCGGTGATCTACCATTACTTAGAGCCCAGTAAATCAAAGAGGCCTTTCCTATGATGAATAAAATCGTTTGCTAATTTGAAGAATAAAATGAAAGAGCGTCATTTGGATTCAGAGGGTTAAGTCGTTCGCTGTCTGAGATTTATTTAATCATCTGCAGAAAGCAAGAACGTAAAGCAAAGCAATAGGTCACCAGAGAGTAGTAGTAGTAGTAGTAGTAGTGATAGTAGTAGTAGTAGTAGTAGTAGTTGCTGTGGTTGTTGATGGTGATAATGTTGCCCCAGGTTCTTCTGAGAGTCAATCCAATGGAGCACAGACTGATATCACCCTTCGCTTACAGCCCACCATCCCCCTTTTGGGAAGTAGGGAGGGCGTTAGGGGACGTGTGTATAACCAGGCAGCTCCACCGCCCAGTTATATCGATGCCACCACGTATAGGCGTCCCTCTTCAGCACCACGTCACCGGGTTGAAGGGGTTAACGATAAATTTGCACATAACTTTGAGAATTATATGATAGAGCCTTCATTAGACGTCACTATATTAGCCTTGTAACAGGAAGAAAAAGTAAGATTGTTAGGGATTGAAGAGGATTATGTAGGGTGATGGCTCTGAAGCTGGTGTATATTGAAGACCACACACACACACACACACACACACACACACACACACACACACACACACACACACACACACACACACACACACACTGAACAAATGACTGAGAGCGACAGAAGTAAAAGTAAGACAGACATAAAAACAAAGACAGACAGACACACAAAACCAGAAAGACAGACAGACAGGAAGACAGACGTGCACTCACCAAGATACACACATCTCACAATAGTCCTTCCCCCAGAAGGTCATTGTAAGGCCCCAGTAAGAGAGAGAGAGAGAGAGAGAGAGAGAGAGAGGGAGAGGGGGGGGATATAATAGTTCTTGGGTAAGTGAAGAACAGACAGATAGACGAATAGGTTGACAGCAGCAAACAGATTGACAGAAAAGACAGAGACAGATAAATAGGTAGATGGACAGACAGACAGACAGACACAGATAAATAGGTAGATAGACAGACAGACAGACAGACAGACAGACACAGATAAATAGGTAGATAGACAGACAGACAGACAGACAGACAAGCAGGCAGGCAGGGAGAGAGACAAGCAGATAACCATACAAAGACATACAGTCTGAGTCAGTGGAAACAGACACAGACAGATTAACTAGAGGGACACTTAGTGGATCGCATCTCTCCGACAAGGGCAGCGTAATTTCCTGACCATTTTTCATAATGGGCAAGGTTTTCTCGTCACTGATTAGGGTTTCGCAAAATGTCTTTTCCGGATCCAGAATCTGTAATATGATCCGGATCGGTCTCCAAAGTGTTCCCTGAGAAATGGGCTATCTACCCACCAAATTTGGTCCCAATCTCCCTCTTAGTTTTTGAGTAATCCTGCTAACAGACAAGCAAACTAACAAACAAACAGGGGTGAAAACATACTCTCCTTGTCGGGGAGAAAACCGAATAACCATGGAGAAAGACAAACGGACGGACAAGAACAGGCAGATAAAAATTTAGAACGGTCAGACAGGCAGACAGGGACACGAATGGGCAGACAAAGGTAAAAACAGACAGAGTAAAAGACAGAGACGAACAGCAATATATATTGACAGGTAGGTAGACGAAAGAAAAAATGAAAGGGAAGAGGAGAGACAGCCAGACATACAGCCCACCTTCTTTCACCGTAGCCTTATACCCCAAAGGTCATATCGTAAAGCCTAACTATTCTACGGTATTCCGTCTGGCCTTACGTCATCCACTTACCCTTCAGTGCCGTCAGTGAGAGAGGTCTTCCCAAGCGTGAAAATCCATGGAGGTAGCGAGAATATCATCATCGTCATCTCTTCATCTTCAGCTTCATCGTCATCATCTCATCATCTTTTCATCATCATCATCATCATCATCATCATCATCATCACCCAATAATGCTTTTTAATTCGGAGATATCAGGAATAAACAAAAGAGACTATCATAACAAAACCTGTGGCCGCCTCAGTCAAAATATATTACTGTAGACTCTCTCTCTCTCTCTCTCTCTCTCTCTCTCTCTCTCTCTCTCTCTCTCTCTCTCATTTAACACTGAAAGATTTAATGGAGATTGTTTCGAACCTCTGTCTTCCAACCATTTTCATCCTGTGCAAAGAAAATAAAGACAGATAATTTTTTTAAGGAGCAGCAATCATATTTTTTATCATTTTGAAGACATAGAAATATCTGGACATTTTTTCTGTCATTATCTCCTTTCTTTTTTCTTTCTTTTTCATGATAAGCTTCAAGTTGATTTTTTCTTTTAAATTCTTCTTTTCTTTTCTTTTTTTCTTTTTTCTTTAAGAGCGACATTTGGAGGACTGCCGACATTTTAGGGAGGAAAGTTTTAATTGGGACGGTTTTATCCAGTACTGAGTTAGGGGGTTTGATGGCGTGGGAAGGGTTTTTGTGTCCGACCGTCTGTTTTCTCACTTATCTATCCGTATGACTATCCATTTATCCAGTACCAGTTTGTCTATCTATCAACCTGCCCATCAATATCTTTTCTGTCACCACGGATGCATATCTTCATCTGTTCGTCCCTTCATCATAATATATCAGTCTAATTTTATCTCTGTTAACCTATGTGTCTGTCAGTATACCTGCCCATATTGATTTTTCTGTATTCATCTGTCTTTATGTCAATTCGTTTACCTGTCTGCCTCTGTCTGTGTATGTTTGTTTATCTAGCTATCTGTCTGTGTGTCTGCATTTCGTTTGGGAGTTTGATGAAGACAGGATGGATTGTTGGAAGGAGTTTGTAATTGTGTGTGTGTGTGTGTGTGTGTGTGTGTGTGTGTGTGTGTGTGTGTGTGTGTGTGAATTATATCCGTTTAATTAATCAATTATATCTGTGTTTACCTTATTTTGGTTATCTCTTTCTTCCAGTCCATAAATCTATCTGTCTACTAGATCTGTCCCCTTATAACTCTGGGTATCTATCGTTTAGTCTGTCTACTTTTCTGTCTATCTATTACTGTCTCTTGTATCGGTATCCTAATTAGTCAGTCTACTGTAACTACCTTTCTGTCTGTCTTCTGTGTCTGTCCCCGTTAGTCTTTCTACTTATCTGTCACCGTAACTCTCTCGCTACCAAATCTCTCCCCTAATCTGTCTGTCTGCCCGTCTCTGTCCGTCCGTCTGTCTGTCTGTTTGTGTCTGTCTGTCGTCGGGTAGGAGAGTGTTTTTCGGAGGGTTGTAAACGTTTTTTTCATTGCTTTCCTTGAGTTTTTTTTTTATTATGTACATTGTTTATATGTTTGTCTGCCATCCTGTTTTTGTGTGTTTTTGTTTAGCGACGAATCTCTCTCTCTCTCTCTCTCTCTCTCTCTCTCTCTCTGTAACTATTATTTTTACCTCTACGTACCTATAGCACATTGTTTCCTTCCTTAATAACGCTTTCAGTCTAGTTTTGCATCATGTAGCTCTATTCGCCATCCCACATATCTGAATAAAATAGTATAGTTGCAACAAAACAGGTACTTAATACACTGGGAATATGCTTTATCCAAAATCCCCTATTCACCTAATTCCACAAACCCCTTGAGGCTGGGTAGGGTCCTTTTTCAGTTTATTTTTGCTTCCTTCTTACGATTTTATTAAAGTTAGTGCATATATATTTTCCTGTATCTTCTCACTAGAATGGCTTTTCACTACGAGAGGCATAAAGAAAGGTTTTTGTTGGTAGCAGGATTAAATAAAACTATCACCGTCGTTAATATATTAGTGGCCATATTGTAGGTGGGATTATGAGCTTCCTAACACCTCTTTCTTAGCGATTCATTCTGCAAATTACGCCTCAAAAATCCCCTGTACTGTATTAACGCACACCATGTCGATAAAAAGGCGATATAATTAACACACAAGAAAGCATTAGAGTACACTGTGCCAAATAAATCGCTAAGGAAGAGGTGTTACGAAATCTCCAGATCCGCTTAGTAAGATCCTGCTGCTCTGCCTCATCAGCATTCTCTCAGGTACTTAATTCTCCCCCAAGATTTTTCGTAAAGTTTTTTTCTTTTTTTCCATGTTCTTACCCAGTGTGTGAATTATTAATAGATTTTACTTCTCTCTCTCTCTCTCTCTCTCTCTCTCTCTCTCTCGAAAATAATCATGTTCACGTGTTAAATTGAATCGCCTTCCCTGCCTCTGATGTGCTTGTGTGTTTTGCCGCCTTGCTTTGAAAATAACATAAACCTGCTTGGATACAACAGGTGTGTTCTCTGGTCGTGTGCAAGGACTTCAAGGATCGAACTTTGGACCCTACCCTTTGCCCCTGACCTTTGACTGCTTGCTCTCGAAGTCTAGGTACGTCATCCTTACTTGGTCCTTAGCCCATCCGCCAAGTATGGTTCAAGTCGGATCAAAATTGTTCAGGTTGACGCTACCCTGTGACCTTGATCTTTAAGTTTTTTTTTTTTTTCTATAAATATATTAACTTTATCCTTGGGTAACATTAAACTATGCCACTAATTGTAATGCAGGTCGGGTCATACCTGTTAAAGTAAAAGGGCCAAATAGTTGACCTTGCCCTGTTACCTTTATCTTTGACCATTTGATTTTAAATAATATTCACATCATCCTTTCCTATTGCTCAAAACTTCCATTAAGTGTGGTTAAAAGTTGAAATAAAGGGTGTGGGGATTTGAATTAGCTTTACATTTGACCACAACCATTTTTCTGGCAGTCCTCAGTCATTATGTCAGTTTCTGTGTAGTGGTTTTCTATTTTTTTTCTTTAATGTTGGTGACAGACAGACAAGGATAGAAGGACAAACAGGGTTAAATACGCAACCCCCTCGTACCTTCCATTGCAGGTGTAATAAAGTATCTTAGTAGAGAGATTAAAAACCCTTCCTCATCATTATTCTTCTGTTGTACCCAATTTTCCCTAAAGATTTGCCTGCCATAAAGTTTAATCCTTGGTTACGCAATGTGTGAATTATTAATGTACTTTCAGTATCTTTCCCTTTCGTAACATATATCTGTCCACTTTTTATTTATTCATTCTTTGTATTTTTCTGTTTACCTGTCTGTCTCAGTCTGTCTGTCTACCTATGTCTGTGTTTCAGTATCTATCTGCCTCAGTCTATCTATCTGTCCATCTACCGGGTATCTTCATATATCCCATTCAATCCCAGGGTTACTGTGTGTGTGTGGGGGGGGGAGGTGCTGGAAGGGCACTTGGCGTACCGCCCTCCGCCATCGGCTCACAGTCGTAAACCTCATAAATGCGAAGCTTAGGATTCCCTCCCCCCCCATCCCCGGTATTTACTTAATACTTATGAAAATGCCTAGTTCCATCCATTATATAGGGCCCAGTGGGATATACAGAGTGATCTGCTACTCCGAGACCCTAGAATAACGTATAATATATCCAGTATTAAAGAACGCATTGAAAAAAGTAAAAATCCGAACTATTCAGATGCTCCACTTGAAATCCTTCCCAGAACATGTTTTTCTGCTGTAAATGAAGTGATGTTCTTGCACCAACTCTGCCTTAAACGGGCATCGGTTGGTCAGCTGAATTGACTTAGTGATCATGCCTCATTCGTTTACTGATGGAATATTTTTAGTACTCCTGCTGTAAGTCAAGTTTTCTTTATTTTTATTGGTGTGCGGGCGTCTTGAGCGAAAATTATTTTAAATTATTCGCACACTAGGTTAGCTAAAATAATACGGTGTTAAAGAGAATGCAGCCGTCTCAGTGGATAGGATAAGATGCGTGGTAAAACAGTTTGGAACACCTCGTTCAGTTAGGTTTAAATGCTAAAGGAGAACGCTTTCATAATTTGGTGTGTGTGTGTGTGTGTGTGTGTGTGTGTGTGTGTGTGTGTGTGTGTGTGTGTGTTTATCTTGCTGTCCACTCTTCTCTCAAATTATATAAAATATATATATATATATATATATATATATATATATATATATATATATATATATAAAGATGTTATTACTCTCTCTCTCTCTCTCTACTAGCTACTACGACAAAGAGCATGAGAGATAGAGATACTAACATGCTCTAATTACATTCTTTCTGGTGTTTAAAAATTTAAACTGTCTTAAGAAAATGTGAGTGTGTGTGTGTACACACACACACACACACACACACACACACACACACACACACACACACACACACACACACACACAGGAGTGGAGGGAGGGAGCGGGAGGGAGAGTCAGCAAAGAAACAGTGTGTCTGTCGACTAAGAATTTTTCATTAGTTGGCTGAAGTACCTGGGTCCGCTGGTCCATAATTATTGTGTGTGTGGGGGGGGGAGGGGATCACACACACACATACACACAGATAAATAGATGATAGATAGATAGATAGATATAATATATATATATATATATATATATATATATATATATATATATATATATATATATATATATGAAATAAAGGCGAGTGTTAGTGTTTGTATATTTGTTACCTATAAACTCGGCTCCCTTATGGTCTACCCCCACATATGATACATGTTCTGAATCAGCATGATCCAGGGAGTGTTTTGGTATATAATTTATTAGGATTAATTGTATGTTGAGAAGTTACATTAGGTATATTGACCGAGGGCCCAATCAGCCCTCTGCAGGAGCTAGCCGAAAAAGTCCGGCCGGAGGGCCTACGTTTTCGGGTAGTAATATATAAAGGGCACTTTCTGTCTGTCTGTTTGTTCACGAACTACTCCCTCAATTATCATTTTACTTGGCCTTAACTTACATATTTGGAATCCTTTTGACCCAAGGAAGGTTTTTTTTGGGGGGGACCAAAATTCAGATCTGGGTCATTTGAGGTCATCGGTTGAGCGTTCGCCTTTTTTGCCCGGGCAGCGCCGGGTACCCGTGCAGCCCAATTTTTGGCATGGAGCCTCACGTGACCTCCAGTTCGGACAGAGGCTATGTGAGGTTGACTCCGAGGTCATTTAAGATCACCGGTCGGAGATCATTTTAGGTCACCGGTGATAGTAAACAAGTGAGCACAAATACTGTGCGTTAGTCTGTGAAAGCTGAAATAGAAAGTTCCTGGACCTCTTATAATCCCTCTTCAAAAGCATGAGAGGTACATGGTCTTTCTGGAGTAGAAAGAAAGATTGAAGTAGAACAAATAGGATTGGAGTGTTCGTCTTTTTGGTCTTATGACCCAAGGAAGGTTTTTATGACCAAAAAGACCGATGGTTTGAGGGGGGGGGGCGGAGTAGTACGAGTCAGATGAATAAGGAGGGGGAACGAGAGAAGGATGAAGGAGAGAGAGAAGAGGGGGGGAAGGGACAGGAGGAGGAAGATTAATAAGGAGGGGGAGGGGGAACGCCGGGTACCCATGCTAGTATATATGTTTCATTCTTGCTGCTTCGTTACCCCATTTTGTGTCATGTTTTTTGCTGTTTCGTTTCACTGCTTCGCTTTATCATTATTTTGCTTCCTTTTTCTTGTTTCACTATGCTTTTATTCACCTTTCTTTCCTTCATTTTTTCCCCTACCTTATTCCTTATCGCACATTGCGGTTCGTCTTTTTATTATTTTTCTTTCATTATTTATTTTATAGATTCATTTATTTTCCTTTTTTTCCCATTAGTTTTATCTCCCATACTGTTTCACCTGCTGCTTTCCTGTTTAATTCCCGTTTCTCTATTTCCTGTATCGCATTTTGTTTCATTTTACTTCATGTAATATTCCTTCATCCACTTTCTTTTTATATATGTCTACTTTATTCAGCAGATTCGTTTTTCACCTCAAATCTTTCCCCTCGTCCTTTATGATATGCTCCCATCCTCACCTCACCCCCATTTAATTTGCACTGTTGACCTCCTCTCTCCCTTTGATTATCCCCCTTCACCTCTTCTCTCCCCTCCCTGCCCCTCTCCTCATCCCACACTCGACCACTTTGTCTTCTCTGTTCACCTTCATTTTCCCCTCCCCTTCCCCACCCTCCATTTTTTTTCATCATTCCCCCTTCCTTCCTTCTCCTTCACCATTTTTTTTTTTTCAGTTCTTCCGTTTCTTCCTCCACCGTTTTTTCCTCCTTTGCTTTCCCTGTGTCGTCTCCTTGCTCCCCCCTTTTCTTCCTCGTCCCCCCCTTCTCTCCCATTTCCATTCCACTTAAAGACTCTCCCCTTTCCCCATTTTCTCACTCTTCCCCCTCTCCCTCCGTATTTTCTCCCCTTCCCATTTCCTCACTCCCACTCCCTCCTCTCTTCCACTCCCCTTCTCCCTCTCCCTCTACCCTCCCTTTTTTCCTCCACCCCTCCCGTCTTATTGGCCAAACCAGCCTCCACGTAAATCTTTGGGTGGAAAAGAAACGTTAGCAAAATACCACAGGGTTGTATCATACTCCCCTCACACCCTCTTTCCCCTCTGCCCTTACCCTCATTTCCCTCTGCTCCTTACCCTCATTCCCCTCTGCCCATTACCCTATTTCCTCTGTGCTCCCCGTCCTCTTTCCCCTCTGCCCCATACCCTCTTTCCGCTCTACCACTTACATTCTTTCCACTCTGCCACTTACCCTCTTTCCCCTCTACTCCTTACCCTCTTTCCGCTCTGCTCCTTACCCTCCTTCCTCTTTGCCCCTTACCCTCCTTCCCCTCTGCGGTGGCTCAATCTGTAGAGAGTTGGCCTGCAGTCCTAACGGACCCGGGTTCAAATCCCGCTAGGGCAGGGAACAGTTCAAGGATTTGAATTTCATAAAATCAGACTTTACTGTTCTACCAGAAGACCCGCCGACATGTAAAAATACCTCCGCTAATACCAATACACCAGTCCTGTATGAGACAGCCCTAGCATGTATTCAGTAGGACGGTGGGTGTTAGCGCCGAAGTGGTGACATGTAGTGGTGTGTGGTACGTAGGAGGAATACTGGGCCTTGAAAGCAGGCTGTGAAGCCTATGCCGAGAGTCGGTCATAAAAAAAAAAAAAAAAAAAATCTTTCCCTTCTGACCTCCTTGCCCTCTCTCCCCTTCCTTCTGCCCCCTGCTTTTGTTCTTTACCTCCTTGCTTTTTGCCTCGTCTCACCCCCTGCTAATTTCTTGTTTCCTCCTACTTCGCCCTGCCATGTGTTATCCCCTGCCTCTTGCCCTGTGCCCTGTTCCTACCACTCTACCCTGCCGTCTCCACCACTGTTATCGTCCCCTTTATCATTCCCTTTGCTCTTTATTGCTCATTATCCCCAACTCCTGCCTTGTGCTTCTCTAGATAGATAGATGGATAGATAGATAGACGAGATTCTTAGCCCCCTTACCACCTCATTATTTTTGCTACTACCAGGCGATTTTATTCAGTCTAGGAGATACTTCTTGGACGGGAGGGTTTTGATAAAGCTTAATTTAACACCATCACTACGACAGATCCTTCCCCGGTTCAGTAAAATCGTCTGGAGATAGTAAAAGTTTATATTAGCAACCGACCTCTTAGGAGAGCTGAATAAAATCGTCTGGCCGTATAGAGAACAGAAGGATGTAATGGATCAACAAAGGGCTAATAAAAAAAAAATACCTCAAACCCCCTGAGCTCAGTAAAATCGTCTGACGATGGAAATGGAATAATCTGAAATACTTGGAATTGAAGGGAAAGCTATACTCGTTTCACTTTAACATGGCCCAGAATTTCGTCCTTTTTGCAGCATATGTCACGTGGTTCAGTAGCAGTAGACAGTGCTAAGGTTTTATATCCTTTCAGCACCTCTTCGTGACTAGCATTTTAAGGTAAACGTATTGCTGTAACCCAGCATTCAATATGGAGACAGCAGTTTTAAGGTAAGTCAATGGAGAGAGAGAGAGAGAGAGAGAGAGAGAGAGTCATGCAGTTTTGGTACCTGTCACTCGAAATAATTTTACCCTGCACATTTCTTCTGCGGTGTATTTATTTATTTATTTATTTATTTATTGTTACTCTTTAGGGAATAATTCTGATCAGTGTCGACGCTGGACACATAATGCTTGTAGGTCTACTGGATGTCTTCGTGCGTAGAAGTTGTGAGAATCTAAACTAGGCATGTTTTGTTATCATCATCATCATCATCATCGTTTTCTTTTTTGTTCATCATCATCATCATCATCATCATCATCTTCATTATCGTTTTCTTTTATCATCATCATCATCATCATCATCATCATCATTATTATCATCATCGTTGTCTTCTGTGTTATTCATCCTTATCATCATCAATCATCATCAGTGTCGTTGTCGTCATCATCGTCTTAATATTATATCCCACTTATCAGTAGGGTAGGTAGGATTCAGGAATGGAGAGGCACTTCAAAATAGAACTATAAGCAGAGCACCATATTAAGTAGACCGCGCATCAGTTCACAAATCATTCAGCCCTTCGAAATTCTCAGATAAATCCAACAGACGTAAACACTTCACACAGTATGCATTAACAAATACTACTGTGGCTGAGGAAACAAGGAAAAGACCCTTGCACAAAAATAAATGCATGAAAAATCGAGGTACAAATGTATATACACACAAAATACATAGCTTGTTCTCTTGGGGAATATATATGTGTCACTGTGTCACTTCATTACAGTCAAAAATATTTATGCAACATCATGTAAGGTTAAGGAAGTCACTGTACGGTAAAATAATAATAATAGTAATAATAATAATATCGGACCTCACACTAATAGCCTACACCTCATACTTGAACATATACGGTACATACCTCATACTGACACATCATACATGCCTATTTTTCTGCCACACCTAACACACTCACATCTCCAGCACAATAATACTGCCACACTTCACGCTTTCGCATCTTTTGCACCTGTTACACTTAACGACCAAACTTCACATGCATCTCACGCAGACACAACATAAAGACAGCGTACAGTTCCACACCTCACACACACTCGTATACCATAGTTACACACACACACACACACACACACACACACACACACACACTAACCAAACGCAATTGACAGTGAGGCATTTTCACCTTGCATCACTGTGAAACCTTTACCAATAAATCACTGAGTAACAAAATTTCTGATAACCAACTCCCCAAATAACTGTGTTTTAATTAAGAAGCACAATTTATCAGTAACTCAGTACCTATCGTTTCATCATCGTTTTAATCATTATTTTTTTTTTGGGGGGAGGGGGTTATAGCTCCTGGATGAAATATAACAAAAATAAACAGTACGTCTTCGTGCTGAAAGGGTTGAGGTTTCCTTGGTCAGTTGCAGTTGAAATATATCCATTCTTTCCCCCTCCTCTTCGCCTCCCCTTCCTCTTCTTTCTCCCCTCCCCTCCCCCTTTCCTTCCCCTCTCTCTCTCTTTCTCTCTCTCTCCTCCCTCTTCTCTCTCCCCTCTCCCTCACTTCTCCTTCTCTTCCCTCCCTCTTCCCATCCCCCTTCCTGCCCCTTCCCTTCCCCTCTTTCCCCTTCCTTTCTCCTCTTTCCCCTTCCTTTCCCCTTTCCCCCTCTGCCTTTCCTTCCCCTTTTCTCTCCCCTCCCTCTTCTCTCTCCCCTCCCCCTTACTTCCCCTTCTCTTCCCTCTCCCTTCCCATCCCCCTTCCTCTTCTCCCCTTCCGCTCTTCTCCCCTTCCGCTCTTCTCCCCCCTCTCTTTCCCCTCTCCCTTCACCTCTTCCCCTCTTTTCCCTCCCCACTCCACACTCACTCTCAGCGGCTAAAATCCAGCACTCAGTAAAACTCAGCAATTACCGCCTATAACTCTGGCCACATTATCAAAATTCAGCACGGACACAAAAATCATAAACCCAGAGTGAAAAGGTGTGGGGCACGCGTCGGCAGCAGGTTGTAAAGTTTGGGGGTTCTCTCTTTACTCTCTTTTCTCTCCCCCTTTCCTCTCTCTTTCTCCTCTTCATTTCTCTCCTCTCTCCTCTTCGTTTCTCTGTATCTCTACCCAGTGGCTTAGGCTGTCTGGTAGAGACTGTATGTAGGGTGAGGAGTGCTTGTGAGTGTGATTGTAGTGTTGTAGTGGCTTTGGATATGTGTGTAGTCTGTGAACCAAGTGTAATCAGCCCGCCTTAAGGCGATTGGGTGCAAACATAGTAGTATGCGACACTGGTTCAACCACAGCACCCCTTGTGTCCGCCAAAGTAGCAAGTGGCTTGGTGAACCCTTCCCAAAGTTTTAACAACTCTGGCGGGAGGCGAACCCGCGCTCACCAGCGTGCGAAACGCACTCTACCACAGTACCACAGAGGCTCCATATATATATATATATATATATATATATATATATATATATATATATATATATATATATATATATAATATCTGTATCAGTCATTCTCTGCCTGCCTGCCTTTATCAGTCTCTGTGTATATATGTATCTCTCTCTCTCTCTCTCTCTCTCTCTCTCTCTCTCTCTCTCTCTCTCTCTCTCTCTCTCACCCAGCGTGTTTTCCATTAGGCCCGTCACCCCTTCCCCAGCGTACACAGTTTTATTGCGACGAGAGAACTGCCTAGGATTTGGGACCTAAACTGGGGAGATTTTTTTTTTTTTTTTTTTTTTTAGCACGGAGATTTATGCTGCTGTTTTTTATGGGGTGTCGGTAAGGGCTTATGAGGGTGGTGGATGTGGGAAGGAGGAGGGGAGGAAGAAGAGGGAGGAAGGAGAAAGAGGGAGGGAGTGGAAGGAGAAAACTAGGTAGGAGGGCGTAAGGTAGAGGGAGTTAGGTAGTGAGGATGCGGGGAGAGAGGAAGGTAAATAGGTAATACAAAGGAAAGCAAACAGCTTCAGGACCTGACAGTCCTTTCGAGGCCGTTTGTTACAGAGAACACTGTGACACTAATCAATAATACTGTACGAATAAGCGTTTTGCGTGTGTGTGTGTGTGTGTGTGTGTGTGTGTGTGTGTGTGTGTGTGTGTGTGTGTGTGTCTCCACATTTGACCCCTTCGGATTTCGGCCTGCCATTCATCAAAAGACGTGGAACGACGAGCTGACAACGGTGGTGTAAATTATAATAGCGTGCGGTCACTCGCCCGTGAGCCGCGCCCACTCTTGCGCCCAATTTTTCGCCAAATACATACTGTGAACCCACGACAGGTCATACCTCTGGGTGGAATGAGCTGAAATTTTGCCTGGGCGTGCTCGGTATGTCAGAGCAGGTCCATGTCAAGTGTGGTGTAGGCGAACATACATAACTATTTAAGAGTCCAAATCGTGGGCGAGGCCCTAGTGGCACGGGCAGGAGCAAACGCTAAATGCTTGTATGTATTCTGTGAGGTTAATGTAAGAACAGGAGAGCAGGAAGGTTCCCCCCACCCCCCAACCAAGCCTTCCAGCAGATGCCGGCAGGAGAAAGTGAGAATGACTGTTATGCAGCATAGAAAAATTGCCATGGATATTTCATGGGGAAGATGGAAAAGAAAAAATATATATATGTAACCTACACTATCTCATGTTCAAAGGAGAAGTAATATTATCCGGTAGCAGTATTGCACTGCTATTGAAGTCCCCTTTACCTGAAAGGGAGGGAAATTAGCTCATGTTTTATTATTCAGCCATGAATGCATTTAACCGGAGATTCGAAGCCAGAATTATAGCCAAACGACATATAAATGTTATTACTGTATTGAACACTACGTCATTCCTTGACAGTTTTTTCCATTTGTTAACGATTGAAGAAAAAGTGTTTCGCTTCATTTGACTGGCGACGTCTGCCTGTAATTTTATAACCATTACCAACAGTGTAAAACGACCGGTGTAATGTGGAGGGAAAGATAGAGGGAGGGAGGCTGGATGTAGGAAGAGAGAGAGGGAAGGAGGTAAGTATGGAGGAGATGGAGAAAGATAGAGGGAGGGAGGTTGGATGTAGAAAGGGAGAGAGGGAGGGGGGTAAGTAGGTAAGAGAGAGAAAGATGGAGGGAGGTAGGAAGGGGAATGGAAGGTGGGAGGGAGGTAAGTAGGTAGGAAGGAGAAAGCGTTAAGGAGGTAGGTGAAGGGTGTAGGGAGGTATGTAGAGAGGAGGATGTGTAGGAGGATTTAGGGAGGGAAGGGAGTAAGTAAATAGGAAAGAGAAAGAGGTAGGTAGGCAGGAGGATGTAGGGAGGGAAGGAGGGAAGAAGATAGGAAGGAAAAAGATAGAAGTAGGTAGGTAGGAGGATACTGGGTGGGAGAGACATAGGTTGGTAGGAGGGAGAAAGTTAGAGAGAGGCAGGTACGAGGGAGGAAGGTCATAAGATAGGGCGAAGTAGGGAAGGAAGTAGAAAGACAAGGGGAGGCAGAGAGGGGGAGGGGGAGGACTGAGAGAGAGTGGGATATAGAAACGAAGGGGAGTTGTAGGGAGAGGGGTGAGTAAGAAGGAGGAAGGTAGGAAGAGAGGGGGAGGTTGGATAGGAAGAACGACTGGGAGAGAGGGAGGTATGGAGGAAGGGAAGGAAGGAGGGAGAGAAGACTGGGAACGAGAGGTAAGAAGTGAAAGGATGAGAGAGAAGTATGGAAGACAGGAAGAACTAGCTAAAGGTTGAAAAGGAGACAGTGATGGAAGGAAGGCAGTAAGAGAGAGAAGGAAGAAAGGACTGGAAAGGGGAGGGAGGTAGAGGGGGGAGAAAAAGGAGGAAATGGAGAGAAGTAGAAAGGAGGGAAGGGGGAGGAGAGAGACAAAGAGTGCTGAAGGGAGTGAAAAGATACTAGGAAGGAGCTAGGTAGAAAGGCAGGGGAAGGGGAAGGGAAGGGGAGATCAGAGAAAATAAAAATGTAGGAAGGATTGGAGGGAGGGAGAAAGACAAGGATATAAAATATAAAAGAAAGGAAAAGGTGATGACAGGCAGCTTAAGTAGGCAGGAAGGGATGGAGGGAAGGAAGGACAATTCATAACCGTTTAGGATCAGGTCATTTTCTTTCCCTTTACATCCATTGCGGCCCAAGCAGATCAGGTCCATTGCTAGAGAGGAAAGCCGTCACGTGGTGGCACTGATATAACTGAGCGGTGGAGCTGCCTGGTTATACGTCCTTCATTTCTCTCCCTGTCCCCAGAGGGAAGGATGGTAGAGTGCAGGAGGAGGACAACTTCAGCCTGCAGTCCACTGGGTCACATGTTGGATGAATTTAGGGCTATAACTGCTACAGGCTTGCTACATTCAGAAATACTATTCAGATATGGGAATACCTCCTTTAGTCGAGGGGTAAATGAAGGTAATATCTAACCTCTCCAGTACAAATCATTTCTCATTGTACCTATGATGATGTGTGAAAAAAAAAATCGATTTATCGGTTTTATAGTTTTTGAGATGGTTCAGATAATTTGGGGTGTGGGTAGAGAGGAGTAAGCAGAATGGGCCGGGATGGTGGTGGGAGGTGGGGTGGGTGAGACATTTTAGCAGGATGGGCTGGGGTAGTGGTGGGACTTGAGTGGATGATTGAGCAGGATGGGCTGGGGTAGTGGTGGGACGTGAGTGGGTGGAGAGGAGTGAGCAGGATGGGCTGTGGGATGGTAGTTGGAGGTGAGGTGGGTGAGCAGAATAGCCTCGGGTAGTAGTGGAGGGAGGGGAGGGAGGCACGATGAGAGAAGTACCCTACGCCATTTGAACATAGTCGTAGCAGGTCGATTGTTTACCCCTCCTCTATTACAGCCTGGAAGCAGCCGTCCCTTTATCGCCAGGGTTCGAATCCTTGTGCGATCAGTTGGTACCACTCGGTTCAGATGTCCATCCATCCTTTGGGAATGGTATGTTAAATGAATGTTGGAGATTACTATGGTAGCGTGGTTTATGGAGTGACCTTGTATCCCAAGATAGTGGGTAAGTAACCTGCCACAGGCTCAAAGGCTTAAGTTATGGAGATGACCATCACGCGTAGGGGTCTCATGGCGTCAGGCTGCACCTTTACCGTGCAGATAATGGAGGGTGATCTCATGGAGGACGGCTCTCTCTCTCTCTCTCTCTCTCTCTCTCTCTCTCTCTCTCTCTCTCTCTCTCTCTCTCTCTCTCTCTCTCATGTAAAATATAATTACCACCAGACTGAATAATACATGAACAAAGAAATGTACAGTTTTGCATAATGAAAAACTTCACGCGGGTTTTATTTTTAGCAAAGGAATATACCGGCATATTAAACGGCAAAAGTTGACATAAAGCTAAAGTTTTTATCGTGTGTGTGTGTGTGTGTGTGTGTGTGTGTGTGTGTGTGTGTGTGTGTAAGAGAGAGAGAGAGAGAGAGAGAGAGAGAGAGAGAGAATTATTTTCTTTTACTATAAAGAATAAAGAGAAGTGAATTTGTTGCCAGAGCTGAGGGTCTTATTTGTAAGTGGCTTTGGAGATCTCTTAACACCTCTTCCTTAGCGAATTATTCAGCATCACATTTTATCCTCTTCTGCGCTGCTGAGGCAAACTTCGTCGATACTAGAAATATATGTAAGTAAAAAGTGAATATAAAGATGTAGTATGAATGATTAATCGCCAAGGAACGTTTGTTACGAAGTTTCCTAAGTGTACCGTCTAAACTAACGTCACTTAAACGGTCTTAAGACAGTCATCTCTAACTAACCTTAGCTCAGCTTAAGCAGATTTAAATTCAGTCTTGCATAACTTAAGCTACCCTACCCTACCCTATCATACCTTACCTTACCTTACCTTACTTTTCCTGGTCGGGATAACTTTGAAGTTCTTTTCTAGCTAATGCCAGACGATTCTTCTCAACTTAAATTGAGTTTAGGAGCCTGAGATGTTTATACTGTACCTTTACCCCTCTCTTAATTAGGACAGTTCTTTCCCCAGAGTCGGATGTGTTTATATATCCACACACACACACACACACACACACACACACACACACACACACACACACACACACACACACACACACACACACACACACACACACTGGCAGTAAAATAAACTCGCCGCCCTTGTAACTTTCAAGATTTTTTGCGTCAGTTTTTTATATCTGAAAGTCAAGGTCATCCGAGGTTACAAAAGATGGGACTGTTTTGCTATTTTATATCATGTCTTTATCTCTACATTTCTTTTTTGTAGCCTTTTTCTTTGTACTTTTTGGGGGAATTTTCAAAGTTTTTTTTCCCATCCATCTATACTGTTGAAAATTATCTTGTTCTCTATATTATTTTTTTTCTTTCATCAATATAATGTACAATATTTTCGCGTTGTATAGAGATGGGACCTATTTTTCATTTTCATATATATATTTTTTTTATTATTTCAACGTTTATTTTAGCTATACACCCAACTGCTTGTCAGAACAGTTGATTGTTTCCAGTTTTCAATCTATATTCTTTTGGCATTTTGTTTTTATATAGCCCTAGTTCCTCCCTATTCCCTCTCGCCATATTTCCACTCCTATCCATACCTCTTCCTTTTCCTCTGTTACACTATTGTCCTTTACAAACGCCCTCCTATTCACCCCTTTGCCGTGAATGCATCTCTCAACCACCCATTCCACTCCCCGCGCTAACAGCCTACCCTTGGCACATTTTTGCTCACCCCGTTTTTTTACTCCTTTAGGGGGAGCTGTTGTAAAGTTCCCCTTGTGTGTCCAGAGGTGTGTTGTTGAGGTGTTGTGTGGGAATTGTTTCAGGGAAGGAATAAATCGTTGAGAAGAATTGTCTTGTGCTGGCTTGAATAAAAAGGAAAGTGTGTAAAGAGAGAGAGAGAGAGTCACACACACACACACACACACACACACACACACACACACACACACACACACACACACACACACACACACACAGCAACAGTCGTTGATAGTTTCATACCTTTGTATTTAGTTTCAGTAAAAAGAACTACCTCGTGTGCTGTAGATGAACATTTAGGCAATCTTCTTTTCATAGTTTATTCACCATGGCGTTTCTTGTGTGTGTGTGTGTGTGTGTGTGTGTGTGTGTGTGTGTGTGGCTACAGTCAAGGATTTTACCAAGGGGACATACCTTATAAAGAGGTTTGAAGGCTCGTCTCATTACTCCTCGCTCCACGAAAGAGCTTCCATCGACTGAAGAAACTTATCCAACATTAGTATCCATGCACTAAAGACCACCTCATGCTTGTAGCGATGGTGGTGTTAGTAGTAGTAGTAGTATTAGAAGTAGCGGTGGAACTGATGATGTTAGTAGTAGTAGTAGTAAGCACGGTAATAGTAGTAGTAGTAGTAGTAGATAGTAATAGTTGTACCAGTAACAATAGTAATAGTAGAAGTAGCAGTGTTAGTATATAGTTGTAGCAATAGTAGTAGTAGCAGCTGCAGTTGTCGTGGTAATAATAGAATTTGTTGTTGTTGTTGTCGTCCAAGGCTCCTAGAGTGGTTTTGTTGAACTTATGGTGACGGATTTTCTGTGCTATGAAGTGTGTTGTGGTGCTGGATGGGTGGCTGCATTACAGTAAGGACGTCCTGGATTGTGTGTGACTTGTATTTTTAATGAATTGTATGTGAGTTGCACTTTGAGTTGGAGAAAGGGATTGGCCTTGTAGTGAAGGCGTTAATGACCTTTTCGTTGTCTCTCATACCTTCTTTGGCCATCTGTGTGTCCTAGCCAGAAAGTAAACACACACACACACACACACACACACACACACACACACACACACACACACACACACACACACACACACACACACACACACACACACACAATTTTTTTTATCTGTGTGTCTTTACCAACCCCTCGTCTGTATTATCTGCTCTGCATTACACCTTTGTGAATATCAGTGCCTTTACCAAATTTACTTCTGCTGTGTTATGATCAGTTCCAACCATTTCTACTTTCTTTATAAATCTTAGTGTCTTTGCCATGAGACACAGAAATACTCTCCAGCTCGAATTATGTGTACATTGTGAATATCTGTGCCCTGCCATCCCTTCATCTGTGTTTATGTTCCCTCTAGGTGATCAGTGAATGCCATGGGACACAGAAATACTAAACATTCTTCTGCTTCAAATCTTTGCCCCCATCCCTCGTCTGTTCCCCTAAATATCTTCTCTAGGAATCTGTGTATCATAGTCTTGGGACACAAAAATTTGCTGGGGATCACGCCAAACAATCTTCTGCTTCAGTTCTTCGCCCTCCTTGTGAGTTCCATTTCTTTCGCTAGAAATCTGTGTGTCTTTCCCAAGGAGACAGAGAAATACCATACCATCTCTTACTCTTTGTCCTCCCTGTCTGTTCCCCTACACTTCTTCTCTAGGAATCTGTGTGTACTTCGCAAGGAGACATAGAAATAGTATACCATCTCTCACTTCAGTTCTTTGTCTTCCTTGTGCTTTGTCCTCCTTGTCTGTCCCCTAAATTTCTTTCACTAGTAATCTGTGTCTCTTTCCCAGGGGACACAGAAATACCATACCATCGCCTGCTCCAGTTCTTTGCCCTCCCAATCTTTCGGTCCATCGGGTGGCTGTGATTGTGGCCGTTTCTCTGGCTTATGTGTTCCTTCTCTACCCCCTTATGGCATTCTTTGTCTCGCAGGGTGTTTTGGCGTTAATTGCTTATTTTCTCTCTTCTTTTTTCTCTCCTCGTTTATATCTGTCTGTCTATCTCTCTGTCTATCCAGCTATTTCTGTTTGTCTTTGTCTGTCTATGTCTATTTTTCTGTCGATCTGTTTCTTCTAACAGCTGTGGAATTTTGTGGCTTAGTCTCTCTCTCTCTCTCTCTCTCTCTCTCTCTCTCTCTCTCTCTCTCTCTCTCTCTCTCTCAACCAGCTAATTAATAAAACACGACTGCACTTGTATCTCTTCCCATGTTTCCTTAATAATTTGCTCTCTCTTTTTCTCTCCTCTCGCTCCTTTCTCTTGCTCTCTCTGTTTTTTTTTTTTCCTTCGAGCACGGAATTCGTACCCTCTTTTTGTGTGTCGTAGTGTTTGCCGTAGCTCATTAATCAGACTAGTTGTATTATTAGTCGTGTGTGTGTGTGTGTGTGTGTGTGTGTGTGTGTGTGTGTGTGAGAGAGAGAGAGAGAGAGAGAGAGAGAGAGAGGTTAACTTGATGTATATGTGTTTATGAGACGGACAGGCAGATACAGAGGGTAAGCAAATGTTTATGTGTATGAGATAGGTGAACAGACAGGCAGACAGAGTTACAGACAGACACCTGGTCAGAGGCACCGAGACAGGAAGGGAGATATAAAGGGCAGGTTGATGTATATATGTGTATGTTTTTTAGTGGGTAATCTTAAAGCCAATTTCCTTTATGATAGCAGAATAGGAGGAATTTGATGAACACCTGTCGACAACACGAGACTCATTAAATAGACACCTGTGAGACCTGTGTTTATATCCATCTATTTGTCTAACTGTATCTGTGTGTCTTTCTGTCTGTCTGTCTGCCGTTGTCTGTCTGCCTACCTATTTATCTATGTTTATTTATATCTGTTTGTATCTTTATTTATCTTTATATCTACATCTCCGTCTGTATCAATCTGTATGTATTTATCTATTTATATTCAGATGCCTTAATCCCGGTAGAGATGGCCATGAATAAATTATGTGTGTTTCAGCCTTTCCTCCGCCGTCACGCTGCTCTTCCTCCAGTGCACACCTCCCTCATTCATATTTTTCTCCACCTTATCCCTCTACCTCATCCTTGGTCTCTCCCATC
Source organism: Coenobita brevimanus (assembly GCF_032717465.1). NCBI lineage: Eukaryota > Metazoa > Arthropoda > Malacostraca > Decapoda > Coenobitidae > Coenobita > Coenobita brevimanus. Next base: position 32,332,983 of record NC_136969.1, read on the forward strand.
CACTCCCCCACCACCTCACCCATATACTCTCTCCTATACTCTTTTCACCTTAACTTGGCCCAGATTTTCGTCCTTCTTCACGTTAATTTTGTGGCTGAAGGACAGAATAAGAAAATACTACGGCTCTACATGTTTTCCATTGGGCTTCTTCGTGAATAGTATCCCATTCTAGTATTATTTCTTTTTACAGCACAGATTCAAGAAGGAGAGATGCCAGTTTTGGGCCAAGTTAGACTGAAAAGAATATAGTCATTATCTTAGTGGACACACGACAGTTTTAGGCCAGTTTGGAGTGAAAAATACTATAGTCAGTGTTTCATCCTCTCATTCTCTCTACTTAGCCATCAGGTACAAACACTTTAGTCTGTTTATTTTAAGTTGGCCCATACATTCGTCCTTTTGGCTCCTGTTCCATGTGGTTCAGTGGCAAAATGATTGTACTATGACTCCACATCCTTTTCTTAGCACTTCTTCGTGACTAGCATCATATTCATCTGTTAATCTAAGTTTTACATCACAGTATTCAAGATAAAGAGATGTCAATGTTCGGACGTTAGAGCAAAAGGAAATAATTAATCCCTGCCGTCCATGTTGCAACTCGGCATTCAAAAAAGACGCACATCCTTTTCATAGCACTTCTTCGTGACTAGCATCACATTCTCGTGTTAATCTATTGTTACAGCTCATTATTCAAGATGGAGAGATGACAATTTTAGGCCAGGTTAAAGTGAAATGATTATCGTAAGTGCCTCATCCTCTTTCCCTCCTCTTGCCGATCACATCCAGTCATTCATGCCTCCCTGCCATCCACATCGCTTAGCCAATCAGCGTACTCGTTAACAGTGGCCTAATCAGCGCTCATCACAACACAGACAGGGTAATGGGTGTCCTTAACTACCGTCCAGTGATTGCCGGGGACCTTAATGTCATTTGTGCTTCATAATTGGATTATTGGAGGACGCGGATTTATCGTACTGGTGATGAGAGAAGTGGGAGGGATAGATAGATAGATAGATAGATAGGGAGAGAGTGAGGGAGGGAGGTGGGTAGGTACGTAACTAGGTAGGTAAATAGATCGATGTGGTGATGGTTGGTTGCTTGGGTAGATAAATAGAGATAAATAGACAGATAAATGGATAAGTGTATGGTAAAGGCAGAAATACAAGGAGATGGATATTGAGAGAGAGAGAGAGAGAGGGAGAGAGACAGAGAGGGAAAGTGAAGAATGAAGTAAACTAAAATGTGATACACTGTTATTCTTTCCCCAGAGGTCTGTATTTTCTCCTGAACGAAAAAGAAACATTTTGTCGTATGAATGAAACTCTCTCTCTCTCTCTCTCTCTCTCTCTCTCTCTCTCTCTCTCTCTCTCTCTCACACACACACACACACACACACACGGTTGCCTTACTTTTTAATCCTATTTCTTGCATCATAATTTTGTATGTTATGAACACATATATATATTTTTACTTATTTCTTTCATATTTTTCATTATATATATTTTGTCGTCATCCTTCCAGTTCCTTGTTTGTTACGTTGCGCTTGTGGAATTTTTTTGGTTCTATCGTGAAGGGGAAAATGTTATCCACGTATTCCCAGCGTGTCGTTAGTCCTTTATGTAATTTACGTTTTTTTTATATCTCTAGACGACATTGTTTCAGGAGAGCCCGCTTGAGCAAGAGTATTAAAAGATTATGTAGTTTTAAGACATATATAGTTGGCGTTTTCGTCAAAGAGAACTGGGTTAATAATACAGTTTCAGTAGGAATTCGTGCTTGTATGAAATTCGATTAGCCTTAGAGTTTTCCTGGCTACTATACTCTCTTCATTTTAACCTGGCCCAGATTTTCATACTTTTGCAAGTTGTTTCATGTAACTGAATGGCAGATAATGTTATGACTCTACATCTTTCCATAGCACTCCTTCGTGACTAGCATCATATTCTAGAGTTACGGTAATCTGTTGCTACGACTCAGTTTTCTAGATGGAGAGATGGTATTATTAGGCCTGGTTAGAGTAAGAAAAGTATAGTTAAATCATCCCTCCACTCTGACTTCACTTAGATGTAAGGGGTTAGGGATCTATATCAGGTTAGAACAAACATGCTAGAGGTAGGGTGAGTGTAAGGGCTAGCAGACTCCGCCTTCCCCATCCCACCTCTCATCACCCACTCACCCCTCCCTCTCTCCCTTACTCAGCCCTCATCAGCAGTAGCATATCACCCTCACCCTCACCCTCACCTCTATCTGTGCTACTTCCCTCTCATCCTCCAGTTTACCCCAACTTCTCTTACGACATCTGAGACCCACTCTCTCTCTCTCTCTCTCTCTCTCTCTCTCTCTCTCTCAACACCCGATACCCACGTTAATAATACCAAGTTACCCCACAGAGTTGCTCGCCAAGTTCGCCATTCAGCCTCCTCACTACGATCTCCGAGCCTCTCTATAATTGGTAACCTGAGCCTCTATCATCATCAGCTCGAGACCCTATCATCTCAAACTTCGTAGTCGAGGGTGGTTTTTTTTTTTTTCTTTTCTTTTTTTGTGGCGTGGGTGATTTTTCGTGTTTCGTAATAAAGTTGTGTTGTGTTTTTGAAGGGTTTTCGTTTCGTCATTAAGGAACTTTTGGTGGTGGGTGGAGGTTGAGGGTTGGTTACTTGCGGTGTTTGAGCTAGAGAGAGAGAGAGAGAGAGAGAGTGTGTGTGTGTGTGTGTGTGTGTGTGTGTGTGTGTGTGTGTGTGTGTGTGCGCGCGCGTATTGTTTGGAATCTCCTGTAGTTTCATTATTCCCTGCAATTCTCCCTTATGAAATTATTTAACATAATGGCTTGTACCATTTCTCTTTTTTATTTTTATTTAGGAAAGAGGTAGAGGGGGGTATGGAGAAGGAAGAGAGAGGGAGAGAGAGAGAGGGGAGAGGGAAAGAGAGAGGAGTGGAGGTAAAAATCCTGAAGTATGAAGGATATTGCGAAGGAGACAGGGTGCCAAGGAATGCCACCAGAGAGCAAATTTTTTTACTACTCCTTTCATGCCTTTAATATATAGCAATTATTCTTCGCGGGTTTTCACAAAGCTGCATAATTTTTTTTTTATTATAGATCACTTTCATCATCATCATCATCATCATCATCATCATCATCATCATCATCATCAACATCCACTTTCCTTCTTGCGTTGTACAGATATTTTTTACATTTGACTTTTCTTCTGAACAGTATCCTTTATATTTTCCGAGTGTATTTGTCTCTTGATTTTATATATAAGCTCTTTTTACGTGCCTGGCAAGACGCAAGGTATATGTGAGCAGTTCATTGCTCTTGTGTTCTTGTTCATGTGTTTTTTGGTAAAGAAATTAATTATATACTACTTCAGTCTCTCGTTTTATCCACATTAATCCCCCGAAAATAATCCTCAGGTTAAGAGAGTATTCAGTTTTAGGCATGGGCAAGCCGACCGCTGCAATATATATATAAATACGATAAATCCCACGATAATTCTCAGGCGTTGTTTTTTTCGTGTGTGTGTGTGTGTGTGTGTGTGTGTGTGTGTGTGTGTGTTGTTATTTGTCACTCGCCACTTCCTGTCTTTTCGCGTGGGATGGTAGGTTTTAAAAGCAAGTTGATATATTCCCCTTATTTTCTCACTTTCTTTCATTCCTTCTTCTTTTTTCATTTTTCTTCTATTTTCTTGGTTATATTTGTTTTGTTTCTCTCTCTCTCTCTCTCTCTCTCTCTCTCTCTCGTGTGTGTGTGTGTGTGTGAAAGTAACCCTGTAATGCTAATGATGTCTCCATAATTGTTCAACTTAAAGCAGATTACTATAAGCCACAGCTCACATGTCTGGCAGGATAATCAGGCCTTTGATAATGCAGCCATGATTCAAGATTTCAGAACCATGAATCACGTGTCCTGCTTTTATGAATCAGTTACTCCATCCAAGCAATTTCTGTGCACCTAATATTCAGTACGGCTCCTATCCTGCCAGTTACGTAAGGCTAATTAAGTGATTTACCTGGTGTGTCATTAAAGCATCGTAAATCATCATCACGGCAGTAAAGCATGCAGTTGTAAATCAAGGTAATCCTGGGTCATGTGTCTGTGCTAATTACGTCTCCTTGGCCGGGCTGGGACTGGTATTTATAAAGGCTCCTAGATTTCCTTCGCTCTAACCTCACCTAAAATCCTTGGCCTGATAACTCTTATGCCGTGGAAAGAAAACAGAGCCGTAGCATTTGTTTATTTTCCACTGAACTACGTGAAGTAAGTTGCAAAAGGATAAAAATTTAGGTCAGGTTTATATGAAGTAGAACCAGTTTTTACGATAAACAGATCTTGGTTTTGTCATACACTAGATCGTTTTGTTCATTATTATTCACTCTGATTTGGTTGTGAAGGGTAAGATGGTTGTGTGAGTGAAGGTAAACGTTTATACAACCGATCTTATACACAGCGTCAGCGTAGGCGAGTTCGTGAATGCATCCCGTGGACTCAGGAACCAGGCTTGAAATATCACCCACCTCTGCATCTCCACCCGACCTAAGACACAAGCTTGGCGAATTCCCTGTAACTCGGTTTCCTACGACTGTTTAACTTGTGCGTCGATGTGTATTAATTATTGGTACTGATGGGCGATTTATTCAGCGGTAGCAGAATGGTTAGTATTCCTCTCTACGAAGCTGCCGGCCTTTTACCTCCAGGGTTCGAATCTTGGTGCGGGCAGCTGGCGTCACTCTGCTCCGGGTTTCATCCCCTGTTTGTAAATTTGGAGTAAACTGAGTATGTAGGGTAACATTTAGAGGAGATAACTGGTAACCTGGATGATGCAGTGCCTTTCACCCAGGGATAGGGAGAGAGTAGCCCGCCACAGACTGAAAGGCATAAGATACGGAAAGGAGCACGGCAACTGAGGTCCTTATGGTGTGTGTTCTCCACCTTCCGGGAAACGTCTTGCACTGAATGGGTTAATGAAGGCTCTATATAACCCTTCCAGTACGACAAGCCTTTCCTGTAGTCAATAAGGTCGTCAAGAGAGAGAGAGAGAGAGAGAGAGAGAGAGAGAGAGAGGCATCATTGGATTGAAGCGTTTAACGAAGACGACAAAATATGTAGACTGGGTGGGTACTGGGTAGGCCTACGATTCTGAATATTATATTTTTCTTATTACCTTTACTACAAAAGCAGGTGCGAAATTTTCAGATATATATACGATGGATTCCCAGTTGTAACAAAGGTCTGTTTTCTGCAGGGATAACTACGGTAAAGATATGATTCGCACAACCTTGCTTTCTCTCTTTCATACAAAACAAGATATTTTTTTTCCCGTAACCGATGTTTGTAATTGTAGGATGAACAAGAAATATGGGAAAGTTCCGTACCTTCCATTTCTCCCTAAACTGTTTTTTTGGGGGGTAGAACAGAAGCTGTGGGAAAAATCGTGTACTCTCGATGTCCATCCAGTGCAAATAGATTACAGTTACGACACGGTTTTGATCGTAGGTTTGTCAATCCAGATCGAGAAGATAGTCGATAAGTCTCAAGGATTTGTTCCAGAATACCACCGCTGTATTTTTTTTAATAATACAGTCAGTACCTTTCTGTAAATGAGGAAAATGGAAAATCAGGGTTAAAGGTAGCAATATCCTTTTTTTTTGTGATTTACTGTGGAGTTAAGTAAAAATATATATAAAGATAAAAAGACGTTAAAAAGGCGACATTTGACGATGATTTACTACATTTCTCTTGTTCTAGTTGAAGATTGTTGCTCAAACACTCCTCTCATCCCTACACCATCCACCTTACGACGCCCCTCTTCACAGGTTGTACTACCCCCACTCTGTCCCACCACCCACAATCATTCCAGCATGTCCCACCCTCTCCTTTTCACTCACCCTACTTTCTTTTTTCACCCTCTACCCTCGCGGAAAGAAAAATACACACACACACACACACACACACACACACACACACACACACACACACACCGCCCGCTGGTGCAGTGGTAACGTTCCCGCTTGCCAACTGGTGGACGGGAGTTCGCGCCTCGCTCAGGTTGCGAAAAAGTTTCCCTGACGAAGTGGGTGGTTACTGTCCCCCTTGAGCAAGGGGACGGGTGTGTGCATGTGTGAAGGTCACAGCCTTGCCCTTAGATCGGACTATATGAGCTCTCAGCTCCCTTCCGGGAGGGTAAAAGCTGACCATCACGACCATCAAGTGATCCTGACCGACCCGGTGAATTACACACACACACACACACACACACACACACACACATATAACACCCATTTTCACAGAGCGTACTTCCCTCGCCCTGCCCAGCTACTCACCACCATTCCAGTCTCGTCTTTTCTGACATTTATATCTATCCCAGCCTTTTTTCTTTTTCTTTTTTTCACCCACTCCCCCATCGAATTTCCAAGCCCTTATCGATTCAAAAGTAGATACTGAAGCAGGTAGTGGGTTAAACTGGGAAGGTAATGGCGGGTTGAAAGATGGGATTAGGTTGAAAGGAAGTGCGTTTGGCTGGATGGGACTTCAGAAATATTAGTGATATAGCAAGGAAGAAATTGGGCGATATTCTCATTGGTAGGAAGCTTGCTAACACCTCTTCCTTGCCGATTTATTTCCGATTCTGCTCCCTTACTATATTCATGTGCGTTGTTCATGCATTCTATATCGACATCAAAAAAAATATATAAGAAGCAAAAAGAAGGAAAAAAAATATTAATGGACACTTCGCACAAAATCGGTAAGGAAAAGGTGTTAGGGATCTTTCTTAACCAACGAGAATACGAGCCATTGGTCCGAATTCTCGTTGGTTAAAAAAGCTCCCTAACACCTCTTCCTTAGGTATTTAGTTTTGGATACGACTGGTTAACGTCAGTCTATAATTATGGTTTTTATGCTGAGTATGGTGGTATTTGAATAATTTATGTGACAGAAGGGGATTGCAAGGAGTCGGAAGCAAAATAAATCGATTACGAAAATACTGGAGTACGGGCCATTATGCAGATGATGGTAAGGAGTCAGAAGCAAAATAAATCGCTTGGGAAGAGGGGTTAAGGACCATTGTGCTGAAGGGGATACATGTGTGTAAGGTTGTAGCAAGGACAGGAGACGTCATTAGGGCAAAAGGTTTAGGGAATATTACTTATAATTCCTTTACTCCTTTACTACGAAGACGTGTTTCCTAAGCACATTAAGGAGGTAGTAAGGGATGAAGAAGGAGGCAACAAGAAGAGAAGGGGAAGGAGGAGAAGAAAGGAAGAAGAGACGGGACGAGTGAGAGGAGAAAAAGGCAGCAGGAGAAGGCGGAAGAAGAGGAGCAGTAAGGAAGAAGAATGAGAGGCGAAGGAGAGGGCACACGCGAACACGAAACGAACTCCCACCCACCCCACACACACACTCAAACAAAACTACCTACACACACACACACACACACACACACACACACACACACACACACACACACACACACACACACACACACACACACACATATATACACACACACACACACACACACACACACACACACACACGTTTAACAGTGGTCCCAGCAAACACATATAAGCACAAAACTAGCTCTGTCCAAACACACAGACACAAGCAAGCACACAAACAAGCGCGAAACAAGCAGAGAGGAGACCACATACTGACAGGAGTGAGGCTAATGGGTTGTTAATACTGGCACAGACGACCTGCCAGCGTGTAGGTGGGTGGGGGAGAGAGGATAGGGGAGTGGGTGGGGGAGTGGGTGGAGGGAGTTGGGGTTGAGGGAGAGAGGGGGTATGTGAGTCGAAGGAAGATGAAGATGTGAACGTAGGAGGAAAAGTGTGGGAGGGTGGAATGATGAGCGATGTGGATGCTGAGGCTGGGATGCTGAGAGAATTGGGGATGTATGGATGGGGATGCTGGGGAAATTAGATGGTTGAGGGATGGGGATTGGGGGATGTAGGGATAGGGATGCTGGGAAAATTTTGGGATGGAAGGATGAAAATTTTGAGACATTCTGACATGGGGATATTGGGAAAAATTTGGGTATAGAGGAATAGGGGATGAAAGTGAGGATGTAAGGATTAACAGAAGGGAATGGGTTGGAAAATCAGGAGGAAGGGGAAAATAAAGAACGTTAAGAAGGGATATAAATTAAAACAAAGGATAAAAGAAATTAGTGGGAAGAGGATTATGAGAATTGTGTTGATTGTAATATTTATAGTAAGGATAACGGTGATAGTAATCATGATGATGGAGGGAGAGAGAGAGAGAGAGAGAGAGAGAGAGAGAGAGGGAGGGAGGGAGGGGGGACTCTACTCATTCACTACAGAATTCTTTTTTTTTTTTTTCTGCCACTTTGTCATCCTCTTTGAAATGCTAATTTGTTCCCACTTATGTAATGTCTGTCTGTCGGTCGGTCGGCCCATCTGTCTCTTTTTTTTTTTGTGTGTGTGTGTGTGTGTGTCTATAAAAAATTTTAAAAATCCCCATTCGTAGACATTTTTTTTTATCTGTCTTGGTCTATCAGTGTCGTTCAGTCTATCCGTCTATGTTTTTATATATAGTTATATTCTGTAAGGGACGGCTATCTGTGACACCTATACTGCTTTTACTCTAACTTGGCGTAAAATTGCCATCTCTCCGTCTTGATTACTGATATATATACAACATTAGATTAACACAAATATGATGCTAGTCACGAAGAAGTATTATAAAAAGGGTGCACAGTTGTAGTATTGTCTTTTTCCGCCAGTAAGATACGTGAAATAAGCTGCAAAAGGACTCTCATCCGTTTCCTGTTCGATTTTCTGATGCAGAGAGGTTGTGGGGGCCTTCTAGGATCAGGCTATAAATGCAATGTCAGGGTCTGCTCAATAACAGTATAGGTTTGCAGTATTTGGAGGTTTTTGAGGGAGGCTTGGCTGCTATACAATGATAACGTTTGAAACAAGAACTCTGTAACTGTCCTGCAGACAGTCACTAGTCTCCACTTATTGTTCTTGCAGTGACCTAGACCCCACTGGGGAGATCTGGATTTTTTTTCTATCAGTAGTGGCCCATACCACATAACCTGGACAATTCAGATTACCTGCGCAGGTCCCATTGAAATCTCCAGTAGACAAGACCACCTTATCTCGCTCACAACATAATATTGATATGACACTTTCTGGAATACCTTTCTAGTGCGCATAATGGATTTGGATTTTATTTTCTCTCATCAGTGTCCCATGCCAGGATACACAATCTGGGCCCTTCAGATTCCCCACGCAGGCTCCGGTTCTCTTGGAATCGTGCAAGACTCTGAGGCCGGAATGATAACACCAACAAAAACAAGTCTCCACCTATGTAATACCAGTAGATGGAGACTAATTGGATTGGATTATTAATGGGCTTCCCATTTCCGAAAGACACATTTATGGCAGAAAAATACCCTGCATCTTGATTATTTCCCCCTATCAAGATCACCAAGAACACAACCGAGCAACAGTTGTTAGTTTTCCGTTAAGTGAAGATAGTGTAATAATATAGTTTCCATTTATCCTGTTTTTACGATAGTACCAAAGCATGTCTTACTACCTGCATGCTGGTCCTTTTTATTCTTTCCTGCTGGTTTTAGCTGGAGGGACTGGTGGGTGTTGGGAGCCTTCCTGCATTGCTACAGTTATATGAGACTATATTCCTTTCACGCTAACCTGGCCTAAACTTGTCATCTTTCTGTCTTTGATTGCCGAGCTGTAACGACAGATTAACACTAGAATGTGATGCAAGTCACGAAGAAGTGCATGGAAAGGTTGAAGATCCATAGTACTGTCTTATTTTGTAACTGAGCTACGCGAGGTAAGCAGCGAAGGACGAAACTCTGGGCCAGGTTAAGGAGAAAAGGGTATAGTAGAAAAGATGTAAAATGTGTTTCATAAGTGCCTCTGGAAATCTCGCTGCCAGTCACAAAGAAGTGCATGGAAAGGATGTAGAGTCTTAGTATTTGCTTTATTCTACAGTATAACTAAGCTACGTGATATAAGCTGTAGAATGACGAAAATCTGGTCCAAGGAGGCTGTGGTTCAATCGGTAGAGAGGTGACCTGCAGTCCTAACGGACCCAGGATCGAATCCCGGCTGGGGCAGGGAACAGTTTAAGGATTTGAATTTCGTAAAAGCAGACTTTCTTGATCTGCCAGATGACCCGCCGACATGTCGTAAAAATACCCCCGCTAATACCACTACACCAGTCCTGTATGAGACAGCCCTAGCATGTATTCAGTATGGATGGTGGGTGTTAGCGCCAAAGTGGTGACATGTGGAGGTGTAGGAGGACTACTAGGCCTTGGGATAGGTTACTGCCCCCAAGAAATAGGCCCTGAAGCCTTTGCCCAGAGTCGGACACGTAAAAAAAAAAAAAAAAAAAAAAAGCTAAGGTGAAAAGGATATAGACGATTACATACGAGAGTTACATTATTAGTGTATTTGGAGCTCTCGTAACAAAGCTTTCTCAGTGATGTTTTCTGTACGCTGCGCCTTAATATCCTCTTGTATGTTACTGACACTGTGTTGATAAAAGAATGGAGAATAAATCGCTAAGGAAGAGGTGCTACGATGTCCGCGATGGAACTTGGAATATGTGTTGTCATAAAATTCCTAATAATTAATGGCCTCGAGATGACCAAAAAGCCTGTTCCTGTTTGTACTCATTTCTGCTCACTCACACACCAGTTTCACCCTCACATACCGAACCACACACACACACACACACACACACACACACACACACACACACACACACACACACACACACACACACACACACACACACACACACACACACACACACACATTCTCGTACTCCACATACTCTCCCCTCGTTCCGCCACCACCAAACAAACACCCAGTTCACCTGAAATAGCCCATTCCCTCAACACACACACACACACACACACACACACACACACACACACACACACACACACACACACACACACACACACACACACACACACACACACACACACACACACACAATCGTTGCCTCTTCCCGATACAGAGCAAAATACACATACTGCTCACCAACATCCACCCCACCCCCCACCCCACACACACGCCCATCTAAGGGTTACGGCCCTTTGTTTAGCCACTGTATTTGTCTTCGCCTGTGTGTGAGTGTCTGTTTGCCTGTCTGAGTGGGTGGTTTTGTGTGTGTGTGTGTGTGTGTGTGTGTGTGTGTGTGTGTGTGTGTGTGTGTGTGTAGGTATATTTGCAGTGTGATACGTATGCATTTTTTTTTTTTTGCTTCTGACCATTTCTTGTGTCTGTTTGTTATATGTATGCGTTTTTGTGTACGTGCTGTCAGTTTGTGTGTGTGTGTGTGTGTGTGTGTGTGTGTGTGTGTGTGTGTGTGTGTGTTTGTAAAAGGATGCTATCTTAAAGCAAAGTACAGCAAATGAAAGTCGTAAAAGCGAGGAAAACGAATAAAGAGAGAGAGAGAGAGAGAGAGAGAGAGAGAGAGAGAGAGAGTAGAGAAGTGAACGAAGGGATTAGGCTAACCTTATAATGAACTGTGAAGAGTGTAATGGATGATAATTTGAGTTTCAGATTGAGGAGGGCATTTTTGGATTCAGGAGGCTCTCTAATTCCTCTGACAAAAAAGTATGTCAAAGAAATATGCAAGAAAAATGTAAATATTAAAAAATCAGCCGTCTTCAGCCTCCTATGATAACCCCAGAGTGTATGGCAGAACTACTACACTCCAGATCATTTACCCCTGATGAGACCACTCTACTTTATGTCCCTGGAAGCATATTGCATGATAGAAACCCCCCCATTACGTGTTCAGTTCCAAATGTTTATATATCTACGGCCTTCTCCAATCGGATACGTTTTATTTATGAATTACATGAAAGAAGCCAAGGGCCCGAGCCTAATCGTACAAACTTCGTTCTGCCATCAAAAATCTGATTCTACAACTCCTGTGATACTCCCAGGTACGCCCTGACACTCCCTAATAACCCCTGATAGCCCCTGATGCTCCCTGATACACCAGATACTCCCTGACACTCCCTGATAACCCCTGATACCACGCTAATACTCCCAGACACTCCCTAATATCCCCTGATAGCTCCCAGATACTCCCTAATACTCCTTGAAAACCCAGATACTTCTTGACACTCCCTGATAACCCCTGACACCACCCTAATACTCCCTGATACTCCCAAATACTCCCTAATATCCCTTGATACCACCCAGATACTCTTGATACCACCCTAATATTCTCTGACACTCCCTAATACTTCCTAATATCCCCTTATACCACCCAGATACTCCCTAATACTCCCTGATACCACCCTAAGACTCCCTAATAATCCTTGATACCACCCAGATACTCCCTAATATCCCCTGATACCACCCAGATACTCCCTAATACTCCCTAATAATCCTTGATACCACCCAGATACTCCCTAATACTCCCTAATATCCCCTGATACCACCCAGATACTCCCTAATACTCCCTAATATCCCCTGATACCACCCAGATACTCCCTAATAACCCCTGATACCACCCAGATACTCCTTAATAACCCCTGACACCCCCCAGATACTCCCTAATAACCCCTGATACCCCCCAGATACTCCCTAATACTCCCTAATACCCCCCAGATACTCCTAATACTCCCTGCTACTCCCTTAACCCGTCCTGCCACCGGCCAAGACCTCAGTATCCTCACAGCGTATTTAATCCCAAGTTTTTTTTGAAGCCACCACGTCTCGCTCTCAAGTTTTATATTACTTCCCACAGCTTTCACTCTTTCTCTCTGCACTCGCGATATACGTCTACTGGATCTGTCTGAGCCTTCGTTTTGTCCGTCTTTTGGGCCTATTTTGTCCATCTTTGGGTGGGTTTTGTCCGTCTGTTGGGTCTGTTTTGTCCGTCCTTGGGTCCGCTTTGTCCCGTCTGTTGGAGCATTTCCCTGGGTCTGTTTTGCCCGTCTCGCGTGTGTTTTGTCCAACTTTGGGTCTGTTTTGTCCATTTTTGGGTGTGTTTTGTCCGTCCTTGGGTATGCTTTGTCCGTCTCTTGGGTGTGTTATGTCCGTCTTTTAGATATGTTTAGTCCGTATTTGAATATGTTTTGTCCGTCTCATGGGTCTTTTGTCCGTTTTTGGGTCTGTTTTGTCCGTCTTTTGGGTCTGTTTTGTCCGTCTTTTGGGTCTGTTTTGTCCGTTCTTGGGTCTGGTTTTTTTTCGGTCTTTGGGTCTGTTTTGTCCGTCCCTGGGTCTGTTTTGTCCGTTCTTGGGTCTGTTTTTTTTTTTCGGTCTTTGGGTCTGTTTTGTCCGTCCCTGGGTATGTTTTGTCCGTCTCTTGGGTGTGTTTTGTCCGTCTTTTAGGTATGTTTTGTCCTTGTTTGGGTCTGTTTTGTCCTTGTTTGGGTCTGTTTTGTCCGTCTGTGGGTCTGTTTTGTCCGTCTGTGGGTCTGTTTTCTCTGTCTGTGTGTGTGTTTTGTCCGTCCTTTGGGTGTGTTGTTTCCGTCTTTTGTTGTTTTGTCAGTGTCTGGGTGTGCGAGGATTTTGTCCGACTTTTGGATGTGTTTTGCCCGTGTTTGCCTCTGTTTTGTCCAATCCTTTATTTTTTTTTGGTCCCTGTTTGGTTGTGTTTTGTCCGTCCATGGGTCTGTTCTGTGTGTGTGTGTGTGTGTGTGTGTTTCCGATATAGGAGCTATTTTGTCAGTCATTTTGTGTTGTTCGTCCGTGGTCAGCTCAGTTTCGTACCTTGTCTTCAACGCATATATTATTTCCCAAAGCTTTGTGGATTATCTTTACACTTGCCATGTATCTCTCTACTGGATCTTCTACCTAACGATTTTATTTAATTTACCAAAAACCTCTTGTACAGGAGGGATTTATTGACGGTATACCCCACCGTTCCAGTTCGAAAAATCTCCAGCTAAATTAAATCGCCAGGAGATGGGAAGAATAAAAATTAATAAAAGAAAGTGGTGTACCAGTATCTCCATATATTTATTTCTCTTTCGTTGCATCCTGTTTAGCTGTCTCTGGTTAGCTGAGTATATATTTCGTGTCATATATAAACGAGTGTACCGTATATGTATTACTTTTCCAATGTTATGGCTTCTCTTTACACTCTATATATTTCGCTGCTTTGGGTCAAATAGAATCGTCTCAAAATAGTATGGTCAAAGAAGAAGAAGAAGGAGGAGGAGGAGGAGGAGGGGGAGGAAGAAGAAGAAGAAGACAGTCTCTAGGTGAAGTGGTTTACTGTTGATTCTCCACACTTCCTGTCTTCCTTTCTTGAGCTAAATGGAATAGTCTGGCGGCAGCAAGATAAGAAATAAAATATCTTTGGGTGAAATGCTAAACAGTTGCTATGCCCGTGAAAATGGCGTGCCGTCTCAGCTACTTGTACAGTGAGTGGCAGTAAATTAATTGTTAGGGTGTGAGTGATTTCCTAGTTACAATTTCCCCTCAGAAATGGTTTGGTTGTTTGCTTGGCGTATCCTGGGTTGAGCAGGTGTGTTATATCTGACAAAAATTTAATCCAATGCTTGGAAGTAGTGCTGTAATATGGAATTCTTTAATCAACATTTTTTTGTCTCGTAAATGAGTCGTAATTTTAATTAATCCATTTCTTACCAAAATGTTTTTGTGAAATCCAACTTTATTCACATTGTTTCGGTGATTAATTGATAAGCAGAGAGGGGAAGAGAAGAGTGAAAGGAGGTAAAAATGAGAAGATAAACAGGGATGGAAGGGGAGAGAAAAGAAACGGGTAGGGAAGAGAAAAGAGAAAAGGGCAACGATGAAGAAAGAAGAGTGAAATGGGTAGAGAAGAGGAGAGATGGAGCAAATAGTAGAAGAGAGAGGAGTATCGATAAGAGGAGAGGCAGGGATAGGCGGAAAAAAATGGGTGAAATGGGCAGAGAAGAGAAGAGAAGGAGGATAGAGAAGAGATGGTGAAAGAGTAGGAGAGGAGTATGGCTAAGAGGAGAGGCAAGGTTAGGCGGTCTGACTGGCTGTTGACTCACCACACCGGGTCCTCACAGTCAATATTTCCTGCTGGCTTATTTGACCACGTCCCTTCCTCTCTCTCTGTCTGTTTCTGCCTGTGTCTCTTTGTACCTCGTTGTGTTGCTCTCTCTGCATGTCATACACATAAGTTGTCGCTACACTTGTATCTGCATATCAATATATATCCATCCATATCACACACACACACACACACACACACACACACACACACACACACACACACACACACACACACACACACACAGGTCCTTTTTTCGCAGCCCTTTCATCTACTTTAGTAGATGTGTACTTTATGTGTGATTTGATGAATTAAGAACTTCGTAACACCTCTTCCTAAGCGATTTATTTTGCATAGTACTCCTTATCGTTCTCTTGCATGCTGTTTAAATTGTCTTAAGATCGACATAGTTTGCTCCAGTAACATAAGAAGAAAATTCTGAGGTGTAATGCTTAGGATGAATGGCTAGCGAAAAGTTGTTAAGAATTCTCTAAAGCTACTTAGAATACGACCCTAAATTCTTAATACAGCACCTTAGAGAGAGAGAGAGAGAGAGAGAGAGAGATAGGGAGAGCGAGAGAGAGAGGGGGGGGGTTAATGAAGGCCGTATTTAACTTCATCTGTTCGTAAATCCCTAAGCTGGATTTGAAGTGTCTGAGGTTAGGAAAAATTAAATTTGAAATATGTAATAGGAGTGAAGGGGTAAATCATATTATTTTATCGTACACCTGTCTGTAATAATGGAATATTGGATTTGGATGTTGATGATGATGGTATTGAGTTAGGATATTGATGATGATGATGATGATTTTATTGGATTAGGATATTAATGATGATGATGATGTTATTGGATTAGGATATTGGTGATGATGATGATGATGATAATGACTATGTAACAAGAATTTTCTGTGCCTGTAATAATCATTTTTTTTCTCATCCAAATGTATTAATGAAGAACTGGATGATGATGAAAATGATGATGATGACGATGATGATTATTGTTTAACGAGGACGACGACGATGATGATGATGATGATGATGATGATGATGGTGATGATGATAATGATGATGATGATGATGATTACTTAACGACGACAACGATGATGATGATGATTGTGATAATAATGATGATGATGATGATGATGATTGCTTAACGAAAAATTTCACCCTTTGAAATATTTTTGACTCATCGTTTTAAATTATATTCCTTGATAATACATTTTCGAAACAAAAAAAATCGCTTAATTTCATTTGATGCGCATTTTAAGATTTTTTTTTCGAGAATTAATTGAAACGCCTTTAATATGATCATGTCTTTTAATAGCTCTGAAAAAGTGATATTAGTTTGATTTTTTGTATTTCGATATGTCTGGTAAATATGGCACTCTCTCTCTCTCTCTCTCTCTCTCTCTCTCTCTCTCTCACACACACACACACACACACACACACACACACACACACACACACACACACACACACACACACACACACACACACACCTGCGTGATCAATTGCACCAACAAAGAATCTCACAAACCCCCACTCCACAAAATATACCTTTTCTTCTTCTTCTTCTTCTTCTTCTTCTTCATCTTATCTCCTCCTCCTCCTCCTCCTTAGGAAGAAGAAGAAGAAGTAGAAGAAGGAGGAGGAGGAGGAAGAAGAAGAAGAAGAAGAGGAGGAGGAGGAGGAGGAGAAGGAAGGTAGGTATGTATTTATATGCTTGACGTGGCGGGATGGAGAAGGAATTGAACGATCGTGGAGAGACTGATAAAGAAGTGAATGTGTGTATAGACTTTGAAACGTCTAGCGAACGTGGGCAGATGGTCGTGTACATAGATCCTTGAGAACGAATGCGGAGAACGTGACGAGACAGGTGGAGAGAGTATGAACGTATGCTTAAGTGCTGTCGTGTTCTATATTGGCTGAAATTTGTTTGGAGGAGAAGGAGGAGGAGGACGAGGAGGAGGAAGATTAAAAAGAAGAAGTGGAGGAGGAGGACGAGGAATAGTAGTAGGAAGAGGAAGAGGAGGAGGAGGATGGTGAGTGCTTGAAGTGGTAACAAGGAGAGAGAGAGAGAGAGAGAGAGCTTGGAGTGATAAATCGAGAAAATTCGTGTATGTCAATAGAACAATGAAAGATCGATGGACAAATGACCGCTTGTGTAGGCTGTCTTGCTTTTGGTACTGATTGACGGATGTTAGGAGGAGAAGGAGCAGGTTGTACATATAGGTGTTCGGATAGAAGGACAGAACGTGGATAGATAGATGGACAGTAGAACGTGTGTGTGTGTGTGTGTGTGTGTGTGCTATATTGATTGAAGTCTGTTTGGAGGAAGAGAAAGTTGTGCATGTCGAGTAACTGGAGGATGGAGAGAACGTGTGTGTGTGTGTGTGTGTGTGTGTGTGTGTGTGTGTGTGTGTGTGTGTGTGTGTGTAAAACTATGAGCGATCACTGAACTAATGCAAAGAATTAAAGCACATTCAGGGCCATGATCGAAATGGCTTTGGAGCTTTCGTAACTCCTCTTCCTTAACGATTTAGTCTTCACATTACATCTCGGTATCCTCTTATTCGTTAATTATGCAAAGTATATCAATGCTAAAAAAAATATCCGAGTACCCTAACGCAGGAGGGAATATCATCGTGTAGTAGTAGTGTATATCTGAGAAAAAATGGAACTTCGAATATGGTCCTGAGAATGAGTGGAGAATACGTAAAGGGAGCGATGAACAAGTGAACGAAAGTACGGAATGTGCGGAGATCAGTGAGCTAATTCGGAAGGTGGGTGGATTCGTGTGGGTGTGTGCAGTCAGTGTGGAGTAGTAGCAGATACCACCATCAGCACCCAGACGTCCTCACTACCATCATCATTTCATCATCATCATCATCATCAACTGGACATTATCATCAGCACCCAGACATCACCACCACCAACACCTCCACCACCACCCAGACATCATCATCACCCACGACCACCATCATCATCATCATCATCATCATGTGGAACCATTTTCTCTCTGGCACTGTAGACTTTCTAGCACCCCTTTCATTGCGATGTATTGTACATTATACACATCAGTATTTTCACATGTACCTTACACCAGTTACGTAATTACTGAACCCTATTTAAGGTGTTGTTATATTTGTGTTTGGAGCTGGGATGTATTGTATTGCTAGATGTGTTGTGTGTGTGTGTGTGTGTGTGTGTGTGTGTGTGTGTGTGTGTGTGTGTGTGTGTGTGTGAAAGCCTCATCTACTTCCCTTATTGCTGATAGCTTTTTCCTCACACTTTTCAGGACTCTATGGGTACGCAGAATCATGACATGGAGTACATTGAGGGTGAGTACAGCAACACAGTAATCATTCAAAAATATATGACTTTCTGTATATTGCTGTATTATTGCGGTCGGCTTGCAAACATCTGGCTTAGGGTCGTATTTTATGTAGGTGGCATAGGAGGTTTCATAACACCTCTTCCTTAGCGATTTATTTTGCATGTCACACTTTAATATTCCCATTATATCCATTTCTTGACACAGTGGGCATCAGTAACATACCAGAGAATATTGAAGTCCAATGTACCAAATAAGTCGCTTAGTAAGGGATGTCACGAAATCTCCCAGTACACTTAGAATATGACCTGTAGGCGGGTAGCTCTGTTGTACGTGTTTAGATCATGTTTTGTGGGTTCTGAAGGGCGTGATTACATAAAATGCATAAGAATAAGGCGATATGGGTACGTGTCAGAGGTTTCGATGGTAGGAGAAGGCGTGGAAGATTAATACGAAAAAGGTGAATTGATACGGTAGGTGAATCGAAGAAGTAAAAGAACTGACATTGGATGGAAATGAATGAAGGAGGTGCAATATGTGTAGAGGTGCTCTTGACAAGGCTTGCACCCTCTTTTTAACGTGGCTGTCAGCGGAATGATCTGTAACCCGTAGGTACGAAGTGGCTCATAATTCTAATCATTTGGCCTAAGAAGTGGAGTGGAAATTTCGAAGGCTTGACTGATGAGAGAATGGGTGTGTGGTTCATTTTACATGGCTTCCTGGAGACTGTCTCTCTCTCTCTCTCTCTCTCTTTAAAGACATCACTGCATATCCATACCCTCGCAGATACCAGTTTACGTTGTGTTTGGGAGAGCCTTAGCGTACCTCAGTGTAGGGGATTTGTTATTAGTGCACAAGCAGTGATGTGATGGGATAGCCTTATTATACCTCATTGTAAGGAATTTATTAGTGCTCAAGTAGTGATATGTGAGGGAAAGTGAAGCCATCTCTTGGCGCTTGGAAAGATATGTGGAGTTGCAGCTGGTTAATTTACTGTTTTCTTAGACCTGGATAACATATAAAATACACCAAAAGCATTGTATCTCCTCATCTCCACACCTTTTACTATTTCCTCATATCTGTCAGTCTTTATCCTTGTTACGGTATGGCGTCATCCACTCTTCATTCGCAAGTACACTGGACGTTGTTCTTCTAAAGTCTGTGTACATCCCTCCCGCAGTACAGTGGGTACACAACACCCTTCAGTCCACACACTTTCATTTGTTATCCAAGCAGTTTTCGTATGCAAAACTCAGTCCCTTCAGTGCTGTGTCATTATTTCTCGTTCGTTCTTCCTGCCACCAGTTGACTTTATTCAGCTTAGGAATGACCTGTTCGTGGAAGATTTAATGAAGGCTCTATCTGACCCCTGCAGCATCAAAAGCATGTTTCAAGCTCAGTAAAATTTGGGGGGAAATGGCAAGAATAAATCAGAAAATCCGTCACTGTCGCAAGCAATAACATTGTCCTAAGTATTGTATCTTATTTTACTGTAACGTGGCCAAAAATTGCCATCTATCCATATTCAATGCTGAATTGTAACAGTTGAGTAACAGTAGATTAGGATGCTACTCATGAAGAAGTGCTACGGGTCCGGGAGGAATGTAGAGCCGCAGCAGTGTCTTTTTCTGCCATTAAGCTACGTGAAATAAGCTGCAAAAGGAAAAAAGTCCAGGCCAAGTCAAGGTGAATCGGGTACAGTCGCGCAACTATGAAACTCTTCCACAGTATTCTGAAAAGTTTGTTGGATTCCGAAGACGGCAACACTGGGTTTCGAAAGACATCGTTCACGGTCTCTTTATTTATGGATATGAAGTGAACCAATACATATTTTCGGAACTGTACACATATTTTTTAACAATCATGAAATACTCTCCTCAAGCTTCCTCTCTGCCTACGATATCTTTTCTTGGAGAGAGAGAGAGAGAGAGAGAGAGAGAGAGAGAGAGAGAGAGAGAGAGAGAGAGAGAGAGAGAGACCATATAAAGGAGTGGGGGCGGAAAAAGGTTGTATCCCCAGACGCTGGTAAACTTGCCTCTCTTGATTCGGAGCCCCATGTACTTGACAGTTTTAGATAGATAGATAGTAGATAGAAAGATAGAGAAATAGTTAGATAGAGAGAGGCAGATATGTGGACAGACAAGTAGATATAGAATGACAGGCAAACAGACAGACAAGAGAGAGAGACAAACGTGCAAACATATAGACAGACAGACACGGAGGCAGACAGACGGAGGGACACACAGACAGACAGAAAACGGGTAAATAGATACTTTTATGGAGAGAGAGAGAGAGAGAGAGAGAGAGAGAGAGAGAGAGAGAGGCGGAAAAGGTTGAGTCCCAGACTGCCCTTACTTTATAGACACCCTCATGGTCGTGACAGCTCGAGATAGTTCCCCCTCCCACCACCCTTTTTTTCTTTTTTATATATATTAATTTTTTTCCTTAGACTTCCGTGTTGCCTAGACACATAAAGTTCCAATTTCCTTGTTTTCATCAAATTGGTCTGTCCAGTACACCGGGAAAGTTGTGATAAACCTGATGCCGGAACCATATTCTGAGTGATGCTGATATTCCCCCTAGCACCTTTTCCTAAGCGATTTGTTTTGTATATAGTGAAGTATTCTTATTTACGAGTATACTGGTTTCATGTAAGTTTTGCGGGAATATCATGCATGCAGATATTGTGGTGTAATACGGAGAGTAAATCGCTGAGGAGAATTGTTTTATATCACCAAAATTAACTCGAAATACGGCTCGTGGAATATGTCTTCGTAGGTTTCCTAACATCTTTTCCATAGTGATTTCTT